>NW_010420840.1:6506-6730 GCF_000710305.1 Buceros rhinoceros silvestris
ATTAAGAACTTGGCTTGAAGTCTCTCTCCTTAATGATACACTAAATTTTGTCTGTTCAGGGGCAGAGAGTCAGAGCTGAGAGGGAGAACTTGCTCTGGCTGATTCCTCTGTGCTCTCTTTCCTGATCACTCGCGTCGGCTCTTGGTGTCCCCAGGCGGGGTGACTCTGGCTCTGGGGAGCTGTAGCTCGTTCCCTGTGCTGGAGGGTGTGAAGCAGAGGTCCCT
>NW_010420840.1:6944-8199 GCF_000710305.1 Buceros rhinoceros silvestris
GTTCCCGTCTCTGCTGTATGCTGGTCTCTGAGCCGGGAGCTGACTGCGGGCCCTGTGAGAGCCAGTACGAGCGAGGACAGAGGTCTGAGCTGCGCACGATGCTCATCAGTTGGGGGTGACATGTTCTAATTCTAGTCAGAGGCATTTCTGAACCCCTTAATGCACCATGGAAGTGCTTGTATCTGTAAATAAGCTCTGATAGTATAAACATTTTTATACTGAGGCCATGATCCCTCACAGATGTTACACTGCTGTGAGTTCACAGCTGTTCATGGTACAACTATGCTGCAGTTTTGGTTGGTTTTTTTTTTTTCCAAAGGAGGGGGGAAAAAAGAAAGCCTGGTGGCTCCTGGGCTCAGATAGGGCTGAGCTGGAGCTCAGTGTTGATGACTGCAGAAGTATTTGCATCGGCACTAATTTCCCAGGCTGAAACACGACTTCATTTGTATTCCCTCAAAGCTGTTGGGTAAGGAGTGGGATTGAATTTGGTTTTAAATTCTCATGGGCATGACATGAGCTGCTGTTTGAAATGAATTAATCTTTATATCCTTCTGGGACCCTCCCGAGCTCTCTGAATAAACACTGCTGAGGAGGTTGTTTGGGCTGTGCCTTTGGTCCCCTTTGGGTGGGCTGTGGGCTGCCCCACGGGACTTGTCTGAGCCCCCAGGGTTGTCTGTGACCAGATTTGGGGGATTATGGACATGGAATGAGGGTGCTGTGGGGGCTGGCTCATGAGGCCATACACTTCTGGTGAAGTAAACTGGGACCAGTCCATCCTTTTAACTTTTGCTTTTTAGCAATGCCCTCTTCATGCTGGAAAATTGAGAATGGGAAAATCCCTGACCACTGAGTTCATTATAGTAAGTGGTAATAAGTGATGAGCAAGAGGCGATTCTGCTGAGTTAATCTTAAAGTCTTAATTAAAATGCAATTGAAGTGGTGGATCTAGATTAGCACTGCCAGGCGAGGTGGTTATTAGCTGCACACTGTGTACTTGAACAGCTTGTTAAGGGGGCTGCATTCGATTTCTTCTGAAGCTTTGTTCATAGCTTTGTGTTTGCTCTTAAAAAAAAAATAAGAAAAAAGATATTACTTATTTGCTGGAGACAAACTCATTTTTCCCCCCGCGAGTCCCTCTTCCTGCTCTCATCTAGACCTGTCGTCCCCGACCAGCGCTGGCTCTGTTCGGGTGCATTTACCAGGTAACGGCAGCGCTGAGGACGGGGGAAGCTGGGCAGAAGCAGCAGCTGTCCTG
>NW_010420841.1:0-368 GCF_000710305.1 Buceros rhinoceros silvestris
GGAGGACAACGGGTGACCCAGGGGGGGGACAGCGCGGCGGGGTGGCTACCAGCCACCTGCCTCCTCTTGGGCTTCCTGACTGGGGACGGCATCGTTCCGGAGCCCTCTGCGCTTCGTTACCCTCGTCAGGGCGGTGTGGTCCCAGCCGGGGCGGACAGGACAGGAAGGGAGGCCCCTTGGGAAGCAGCTTGTTGCTTCCTCACGCTGGGTCGTGGCAGGATCCCGGCCAGCATTCCCAGCTCCCGGCGTCACACCCTCTCCCAGCTGTTGCTCACGGAGCGTCGCGCTGCCAAGAAAACGCCGGCGATGGATGTTGCCGCGACTCCTTCCCCCTCCCTTCGACCTTAAAACCGGCGCTGCCGCAAGCC
>NW_010420841.1:1202-1796 GCF_000710305.1 Buceros rhinoceros silvestris
GTCGGTCACGAGCCGCCCGCGTTGGCACACCCCTGCCTGGTGCAGACATCTGGGCTTTTTGCGTCTCTTCTCCTTTCTCCATACTGGACCCACCGATCCGGGTGCATCAGCAAGTTTCCTCCTGATTCAGCTGCGGGGAATGTTGCAACACGACGTTGTGCAAAGGCGGCCACCAGCCCGGGCTCCAATTCCTCTTTCGGCTCCTGCGGGAGCTCGTCCATGTGTGACCAGGGTTCACGTCCCCACCTGCATGAGGCACAGCCACAGGCTCCGCAGAGGCGTCGCTGCTGGCTGGCATCGCCCGCTCTCCCCTGGCTCCCCGACGGGTGACAGGTCTCCCGTTGCGGTGCCACCGACTCTGAGGAAATTGGGATTTCGCCCTCGTGCGCGGCCGAAGCCGAGAGCCAGAAAAACGCGTCGATGCTGGTGGGGGCTCTGCCCCAGGCTCCGATCGAACGTGATGCTCCTGGTGCAGGTGCGTGGTGCTGGATTTTGGTCCGGCCATGGCACGTACCTGCATTTCAGTGTGTTTGTCCCTCTGGATGGGCTTTCCTGGCTGGGGGAGGAGGTCTGTGGCCGTCCAGGCTCAGCCCG
>NW_010420841.1:1884-2144 GCF_000710305.1 Buceros rhinoceros silvestris
GGTGGGGGAGGATGTCTGTCGCCGTCCAGGCTCAGCCCGTGCCAGCTCGCTGGCTGCTCCGTGCACGCCGCAGGCCATCGCCACCTACTCGCAGGCGCAGGGCTGAAGCTGCGCCTCCGCTCGGGACCCCAGTGCACACCAGGACGGGCTGATTCATCGCTGGGAACTTGCTGTTGAGCTCAGTGCGTGGGGCACAGCTGGGTGAACAGCTGGAAACAGGCAGGACCTGGTGAACGGGATGAAGTGAGGCGGGGTGGGTG
>NW_010420842.1:0-232 GCF_000710305.1 Buceros rhinoceros silvestris
GCAGCCCCTCCCGTCCTTCGTGCCCGCCGCCCCGGCACAGCACCACCACAGCTCCCCGCCATCTCCGGAGCCATCGGAGGTTGAACCCACCCGCGCGGCTCTCGCAGAGAACCCCCAAGACCCTCCCTCCAGGAACAGCCCACCCGGCTGCGGCGGCACCTCCTGAGATGCCCCGGCTCAGGTGGGAGGTCGGTTGACAACCGGTCCCAGACGGCATGCGGGCCGGTTCCCA
>NW_010420842.1:628-1013 GCF_000710305.1 Buceros rhinoceros silvestris
CAGCTCATTGAAGAGCCGGATGCCGTCGGCGTGGCCGCAGATCTGGATGACGTCTTCCCTGGTCAGCTTGAGAAGGTCCGCACCTACCGTTCCCCCAGCGAGAGCAGAGAGTCACCGACACAGCCCAAAGCCTCCGCGCCAGGGTGGCGGCTCCGGGCACCGCGGCTGGGCCGGCTCGCAGAGCTCACCCTGTCCCTGACAACCTCCCCCCGCTCCCCCCGTGCCGGGCACTCGCCTTCGCCAGGCAGGTTTGGCAAGAAGCTGGTTCGGTACCAGCCCGTGGCCCGCGTTACCGCCCTGGTGACCCCAGGACAGGGCAGGGGAACACGGGCTGAGCATTTCCTTATACCCAGCGCTCCCCCCAGCAGCGTTTCTCGGCTGGGTT
>NW_010420842.1:1207-1596 GCF_000710305.1 Buceros rhinoceros silvestris
CCTGCAAGTGAAGAGCGAGGTGAGAAACAAAGACCACAGCTATCGGGGAGCCACGGTTTATTGTGCCACAGGAACCAGGAGGGTTTAACCGAACGGATTCGCGATGGTAACGGGGAGAGGGCCGAGGAGCGAGAGGAGGGACGGAGATGAGGAGGGACGGAGATGGGGGAGGGGGGCATCACCTACCCGAGAAGTTTCTGAAGAGCCGAGAAAATGTGGAGAAGCGGTTTCGGTGCAGCCACTGCTGGGCCTCCTGGGGCGTGCTGGTGGGCAAGAGGTTCTGCAAGGCAGGACGAGAGGGGTCACGGCCTCGGGGGCGCCGCGGCAGCGTTTCCCTCGAGGAAGGAGCACAGGGCGGCTCAGCCCACATCCAGAAGCCCAGCATGAAG
>NW_010420842.1:1754-2184 GCF_000710305.1 Buceros rhinoceros silvestris
CGAGGCCCCGGGCAGCTGGGCTGATGCCCAGCACAGGCTGTGGCCTGGGCAGGGCTGGGTGTAAGGGGCTCCCAAGGGGCAGAGGAGGAGGAAGGGAGCAGGGGGGAAGCACAGGGAGGGTCAAGGTAGCGAGTAAAGGGCACAAGGAGCCGCAAAGCGCATCGCTGCGCTGGGCAGTTTTCACCCCGTCACCTCCTGGTGAATGAGGAGTCCAGAAGCAGCTGGAACTGCCCAGGATGTAAAACCGGAGCCGTGTGTTCCCCAGCAAACCACAGCCCCCCAGGGACGCGCCCCCGCTCCAGCCCCAAAGCCCCGTTTCTGACCCGCGCACCGTCCTTACCACAAGCATAAGCTCTGAGGTGTGACTTACATCTGCGAGCGGCGCGGGTGGCTCGGGCTGGTGGTTGGGAGAGCCATTGCTGGGGCAGGG
>NW_010420843.1:0-260 GCF_000710305.1 Buceros rhinoceros silvestris
TCTTCTGCCCAGAGGAACAATTCCAATAGACGTTTGTTTTAATCTTTTTTAAAACAATGTTTTCAACATTTAAACGTTTGTTTTAATCTTTTTAAACTGCACAAACAAAACCAAGTAGGTCAGGAAACAATGACCTCCCCTTCACAGAGATCTCCTCTCCCCCTCCCCAGTCCCCCTTCCCACAGCTCCTGACAAAGGCACACGCGCTGCCGGGCTGCTCCCAAAGGACACGCCGGCTGGGGCGCCAAAGCCCCCTGGGG
>NW_010420843.1:717-1078 GCF_000710305.1 Buceros rhinoceros silvestris
ACTCCACCAACAATGTGAAAAGAACTGAAAAAGATCTGCTCCTGCAGCCCACTCGCCATCGCTCACCTCACCTGAGTCCCCTCTGGGGCTGATATCTCGCTTCCCTCATTGCTTCGCACCTTCAGAATAAAAACAACCCCAAACCCGTAAGCCAGTCATACAGCCACCACTCACCTCTCCCCTCCGACACCAGGTGCTGCCCCACCTTCTGGCGCTGCATTCGCCTCCTCTGCCACCCTTTGGCCCATGGCTCGTCCCTTTGCATCTGCAATAACAGCCCCGAACCAGTCACCCAGATGCTGATTGACAGCTCCACAGCCCCAGAGCTCTGGTTTCCCTTCAAGAACACCAGCCAGAGTCC
>NW_010420843.1:1292-1623 GCF_000710305.1 Buceros rhinoceros silvestris
CACCGGAGTGCCCGGTCTGCTCCAGCCCCGCCCCGCCAGCCTCTCCCACACGGTGCCGGCCGTCCCCCTGCCCCCCTCGCCTGCTGCTGAGGGTGCAGGCTCCCAGGTTCTGTCCAGGCTGTGACTGGACCGTCTAGGCACAACACCACTAACATGGACAAGGACTGTCGTTCTTCCACTGGCTGACACCGCTCTGGCCCCGGCACAGCGAGGTGCAGGCTCCCAGGTTCTGTCCAGGCTGTGACTGGACCGTCTAGGCACAACACCACTAACATGGACAAGGACTGTCGTTCTTCCACTGGCTGACACCGCTCTGGCCCCGGCACAGCGA
>NW_010420844.1:0-5819 GCF_000710305.1 Buceros rhinoceros silvestris
TTCCAGACTCCCTACACACACATCTGTGCCGCGGGTCAGCCAAGTGGCATCTTAGGGGGAATATCTTCGGATTCCGCTGCGCGTAGGGGCCGCTTCATCCGCCGCAGGAATAAGGGGTACCGCTGGGTCCATCCATCAGGGCAAGACAGTTCATTAGTCCACCCCCGCCGGGAATCGGCAGAAAACGGAGAAGGTCCTACCCATGTTGCAGAAGGAGTCTTTTACTGCTTCAGGGAACTAGCAGGTCTTGGACGTGTCTTTCTCTCCGTGATAACAGTCTCTCCAGTGTGAGGGCGTAAGCTACAGGAGTCCTCCACAGCATATCTGATAGGAGCCGCGGACGACATAGAGAGGAGGGCAGATAGAGCAGAGAGGGGGAGAAGCAAGCTGGCAAAATGGCGTCGAGTCTTCTCGCATGCCCCCTTTTATGACTTCATTCACGGAGGCGTAGTCCTTCTTCCCGGAAGCTTGGGAGAACCACAGCTCTCTGGGAAGAAGAAAGCTGGACAACACGGGAGCATCCAGTTCCTCCATGCTGAACCCAGGACAGTAGCTGTCTAAATTACTACATTATTTGGGGAATGGGTTATTCCAGTTCTTCAATAATTATTCCAAATTACCACATAGAAAATGCCTAAAATAAAATTACTTTGAGCTCCAGTAACTGAAAAATTATCAAAGCATCACTATGATAAAGAGATTTTTACACACTTTCTGTAATTCCTGCTATTCTGTGAATAATGAAAATAACTTAGAAATAGTGTTTGCTAATATCTAAACTGCAGGCAGATCCCGGCAATTATATTGAGAACTCATGTTGTTCTAGCATTCCTAATTATTGTTGCTAGAGCTCTTTTAGCTTGATTTCATACGTCACTAATGACCTTCACAGATTCTAAAAATTCTATTTAAGAACTTCTTTGTCATATGTTCCTTATGTTTTCTGTACAGCATATCAGCTACAGTATCTTAACCCTGCTTACCTGAAATTTATATTACCATTTGAAAGTTTTAACAAACTGATGAAAAAAAAAAGGTCTGTAACTGCAAATGACATTATATTTGGTGTCTTTTTCTCTTCTCTACTTCTAATCTGAAAAGCAAAGTTACTTCAGTTTCTAAATAAGAAGTTTTTATTATTAAAAAAAATATAAATTTTATCTTTGTACTTTGTACTCTTTATCTTTGTACTGCTAAATATTTTAAAACTATTTCTAATTGGAAATCCTGAATGTTAGCTTTGAATCTTCTGCATTGTACATGCTGACTACCTATGTTTTAGTAAATGAAATATTTCTGAGAATCTTCTCTGTAACTGAAGGCAAATAGCACTGAACAAACCATATTCACACTTTTAAAATCCAGTATATCCTTCAAATTTCAGTTATTGCCTACCATATACAGTCTCTGCTTCAGCTTAATTTACAAATTATCTTTGGGAATTTTTTGTCAGTGTACTGATCAACCCAAGCCAAGAAGATGGCTGAGATAATTCTAAAAATTCAGGACTACTTTGTATAGACATGTATAAATATACATACACACACATATATATATTTATATACACACATATATCTATTGTATAGACTTACATATATATATATTTTTGAAAGTATCTTTCATTATATATATCTAATGAAAGATGCTTTCAAATCTTGGTGATGATGTTCCACAGCTCTCTTTAACTCTCTGGTAAAGTAATTATATCTTAACCCAGCACAAAGGAAATGTTCTAACTTTAAACTAAAGTTATTTGGATATGGTAGTGGCAAAAATTCAACCATAGCATCACCATGTTCAAAACCAAAAACAAACCTCACAGGAAATGGTTTTAACAAGCCCAAACTAACCCTTCGCTTTATCCGTGACACTTCAGGAAGTCTCTGTCTGTCTGTTTTCTAAGGAGTTATCTGTTGTCTCAAAGATCCTCCCAGTAGTCAGACTAACAGCAACTATGCCAATAGAGAAAGGGTAAATATCTTCACCATATATAAATTCTAGGGTTTTTTTGATGAGGTTGTCATGCAGAATTTCAGTGGTCTTTTCCTTCGGGTTACATTTCTGAAAGTTAAAAAGTTTTTTAGTTGTTATTATTTTTAAAAATTCTTTAAACATGTAGATTGGTATGTACTATCATATTTTGACTCTATTCTTGACTTTTAAATTATTAATTAATGCCTCAACAATCTGTTATTACCATCTAAGAACTTAAAAATCTAAACATGTTGTTACTAAACCTCATTAGAAAAACTTCTATAGAACTATTTTCTCTTAGAAAACATGGTTCAACCAAAAATCAAACTGCTTTCCAAAATCATGTCAAGTTTAGCAATTTTTTATTTTGGCAGAAAATGAAAGAAAAATTCTATATGTAAAAAATTAGGTTGTTTCATATTTTTGGAATTACATGTTCTAATCTCCATTGTAGAAGGACTATCTCCTTCACAAAAACTCCCAAACAAATAAAGAAGTCAGGAGCCTGATTCAGCTGCAGCTTTAAGGTAGAATTGTCTTCAATTTTCCTTAAAGTGAAGATGGCTTTATCTTGCTAATGCTGTCTGTTATTAGAGTAGAAAAGAGATCAAAACCAGGCCTTGGAATGTAGAGAAGATTGGAATAGGGAAAGGGGAAGGGAAGGGAAGGGAAGGGAAGGGAAGGGAAAACCAATACGAGAAATATTAGACTGGGTTTAGAGTGCTATGCATTATTTTATGAGGATTATAAATGGGATATTTTGTGATTTAAATTAATATTTTGAGATCACGAGTAGCTTATATTATAATGCAAGTGTCAGCATCTAATTGAAGATCAGTAAGGTGTTGAAAAGCTTCACAGATAACTTAGTCTTAGTCTTCATTTCCACGTGCAGGCCAGGCAAGTGGTACTGCAGCCGGGTCATCAGCGGAAGGGAAGGGAAGGGAAAAAGTGATGAAGTTTGCTGAGATTAATTGCATCTCAGTCTCTACATGCACTGAAACTTTACAATTTGCTTTGTCTGTAGTACATATACTGTCTGCATCACCTAGCATGCTACAGTCTTTTTTGTGTCAATGTTCCTTACTGCTCCAGAAAAAGGTACAATTTCAGTCTTCCTCTGAATATTAGATCACACATGATTAAAAGGACAGCAAGCATGACAAAGTAGATAGGCCGCCCTACTTTCTGCTGAAGTGCAACTTTTTACCAAACCAAAACACAAAATAACCAACAAAGGACAAACGCATATCATTTGATCAAATAAATAAAAGCAGTCAAGAACACAAAGACATACCTTTGAAAACTCAATTGTGTGTGTTAAGTTAGTGTTTTTAATTACCGTTATTCAATTGAGTAATAACTATTTCATTTTCAATTAAGATATTTACACTGACCACATTTCCTTGGAGAAGTAACAATTTATCATCTTAACATAACACTGCAGAATACGTATTATGGTTTCATAATTATGTGTGACAGTGACAAGTCAACCTGGTGACTTGCTATCGTAAAGCCAAATTGTCACTGTTAAATTATAACTATGTGCTATTTATTTTTCATTAGATAAAACATTAAGAAACAGAAATGAGCACTGAAGTTACAGCAGATTTATTGTCACAAAGAACATTTACCAGTTGTTCTCCATTGTCTTTAGCAAAATGTATGCAGATAATTCTGTTTTGCAAAAATAATAAGCATAAGTAGTAAGAAAATCAAATAGTAGGTAATAACTTAGTAATTCATTAATGAATCTTGAAGAAGAGGCTGACAAAATGATATGAAAAAGAAAAGATATTTCCTTCAGGATGTATAAGTGTCTTTCTAGTGCTTTAAGGATGATGTGAAGAAGTCTTAATGTATAACATCACAAAGCTCAAAGCTCATCAAGTTAGTCATGATTTAAATTGTTAGATTGATGCTACATAGGTCAATGCCTAGGAGGAAGATGGAATCAGGTAGCTTCACAGATAGGGCTTAATACTTTTGCAATAGGTCGAGAATCCTCCTTTTCCTTACATTACATCTTCCTTTACTACAATTGCTCTATGTGTCCCAAGGGAATTAAACCTCATCTTCTCTTGCTAACTAATCAGATTCTGTCAATGCAATTGGACCCTGCTCCCCATAAATAGTACCTCAGAAAACATTCTTCCACTGTGCAGTGCTATTTCTGTGATTTGCTGCGTGCAATCCCATGTTATACTGGTCTTGAGAGTGCTGAGATCAAATTGGTTTATACGTTTGGTTAATTTTCTAAAATGTAAGGTCAATATCTTACCACATTAGATTGAACAAATATAGGTTTGAATAGAAAGTTAAATGTACTCCTGGGATGACAAAATCTCATTTCTCTACAGCTTCTGGGACATATACTTCTAAAATGATATTTATATGATTATATGTGAGTTCATGTCAGGCTGTATGTAACTCCCCAAATAGGTCTTTTTTTTCTCCCAACATATGATTAATACATCTGGAAATTACACAAGAGACAGTAAACCTGAAGGGGGAAGACACTTCTCAAGAAAACAACTTAATTACATATCAAAACTAATTAAGACACACTTGTCAACATTTTTGGGTTTTTATAAGAAATTTGGTGCAATAGACTTATTCCACTGTGGCAGCTGTCTGTAATGGTGCTGCATTTCCCGACTGAAAAGTAAGGAATATGTAGATCAGGGAGTGATAAAAATCATCTTACACACAAGAGATTACTTTTAGCTGATCATCCTGCAAACTCATTTGATTTTACTCTGGAAATTATCTATTTGGGCCAGGGGGGTGGTGGGTTTATTGTCATTTATTTATTTATTTACCAATTTGCCAGCACAAATAAGATCTGCATTTGGGAAAAGTTTTACCTGGCTCATTTTTTGTAGTTGTTCAGTACCATGAAGTAAAATCATTCTTTATAGCAGCTTCCTTCAAAGAATTTCACTCTCACCACAAAGAATCCTATACAGTGACTAGGCACAGGTGCGTCTGATTGGAAGGTCTTTTAAAGTAGCAATTGAGTATTGGATTCTGCTTTTTACAGAATCATAGAATCTTATAATCATTTAGGTAGGAAAAGACCTTTAAGATCATCAAGTCAAACTGTCGATCTAACACTGCGCAGTGCACCACTAAACCATGTATTTTAAATACCTCCAGGAATGGTGACTTCACTACTTCCCTGGCCAGCCTGTTCCAGTACTTGACAACTCTTTCAGTAAAGAAATGTCTCCTAATGTCCAACTAAATCCACTCTGGCACAACTTGAGGCCATTTCCTCGTTTCCTCTTGTCCTATCACTTGTTACTTGGGAGAAGAGACCAACAGCCACCTTTCTTCAACCTCCTTTCAGGTAGTTGTAGAGAGCGATAAGGTCTCCACTCAGCCTTCTTTCTCCAGACTAAACAACCCCAATTCCCTCAGCCACTCCTCATAAGACTTCTGCTATAGACCTTTCCCCAGCTTTGTTGCCCTTCTTTGGACACGCTCCAGCACCTCAATGTCCTTCTTGTAGTGAGAGGCCTGTTAAGGGTCAAGGGACCAATTTACCTCGATTTACCTTAACGGAATTCCTCTGTCCTGATAGAGACAGGCAGGCATTTAATAGGGAAAGGAAGAAATTCACACCTCAGTCTGCTCGGATAGCTGAAACAAACATTAATATAGATAATAAAGCCACACAACTATATTCTATATGTATATGATTACAAACCAAAAGGGAAAGGGAAAAGGGAGGAATGAAAAAGAAAAGGAAAAAAAAACCTGAAGTAGTGAGTAGCAAATGTTTATAAACAATCTGTCTGGTTCAAAGCCAAAGCTTCTAGCCGGCTTTCTGGGCAGGCGGC
>NW_010420845.1:0-272 GCF_000710305.1 Buceros rhinoceros silvestris
GAGTCCAGCCAGTTGTTATTCTGGGCTCGGATTTGTTACTCTGGGTTCAGATTTGTTACTCTGGTTTCTCCTTTTGAAGCCATGTGGTGTGTTCACACCCCAGCGGGTGAGGGGACGAGCAGCCGGGGGCTGTAGCTCTCCTCCTGGCAGACACTGCTGGGAGGACAGTGGTGTCCCCCAACATGGAGGACCCTCAGCAGCCACGCGAATGCTGGGGAGCAGAGGGTGGCAGCCACACAGCCTAGTGGCAGGAGGCTCCCTTCCTTGGGGAA
>NW_010420845.1:427-1257 GCF_000710305.1 Buceros rhinoceros silvestris
ACAAGGGGGAAAGGGCAGGCCCTGCAGCGCTGGGTTTTTTTCCCCATCTTGGGGACATGCAGTAGGGACATCAGAGAGAGGATGGGGGTTCCTACCTCCCCCCTCAGACCTCCTATCTGGCAGAGGTGGGTGAGCCCTGGCAGATGTTTTGCCTCCAGCCCTGCGGGATGTACAGCCTGGCACATTCCTCCAGTCTTTCTTGGAGTTTCTTTCCCCGCCACCCTCCCCTGGGATGGCAGCTGAGGTCTGCCAGCCCTGCCCCATAGGGGCAGAGATGACTCCATCCCATCTTTTCCCCCTAAGGCCGGGACGGTGGCAGGGAGAGGACAGGGGCCATCCCCAGGCCCCACTGCAGGGCTCCCCACATGCCTGGGTCCTGCCAGCCACTGCTGGGCAAGGGGAACATGCCCCATGCCCTCGGACTTCGGGCTCATGTGGCTTCAAGCACTCAAGGGGAGGTCTTTGAGGGGCTATCGTAGGGTTTCTTGACTGCCCGGACCTGTTGGCATTGCCATCCTCAGTCCCATGGGGTGCTGGGCACCCAAGGGAGCCTCATAGCAGCTGCCCAGGAAGGGACCCAAGACCTTGTGGCTCCACACCAGTCCACTCCTGGCTCTGCACCGCCGCGCTGACTGCCATCCTCTGTGTCTTACAGACTTGTCAGCCGTGGGAGTCCCTGGGGATATGGAAGCTGCCAAAGGCTCTTGATGACTGTACAGCTCCAGAAGCACTGCCAACGGCAAAGACGGGCAGAGCCGGCACACCGGCACACTGCCTCTGCAGGCACCACCCGTGCCCTTACCCTGGGCACAGGTAGCCGGCCCATGCGG
>NW_010420845.1:1487-3705 GCF_000710305.1 Buceros rhinoceros silvestris
TGCTGCGTATCGCTCCTTGCTGAAAGCATCGACAGCCCCTTCCTGGGGTGCGCACTGGGCCAGGGTGCTGCCCAGTAGGGCCAGCAGTGGGGCAGAGGTGCTGCAAAGGCGTAGGGTGGCAGGAGGGTCTCTGCGGCAGTTTCCCTGGCTCTGGGTCCCTGTGGCTGTTCCCACACTTGGCTGGAGCTCAGGCCTGGCCTGGCCATGGCTGGTGTGGAGATAACCCTGCGCCAGCCAAGGCTGCTCCCAGACCTCATTCCCGACTGGTGGATGCTGCAAGCTTGGAGCACCATGGGGCTCTTGTGCCTGCCTCTTTCCTACCAAGAACTGGGAGCAGCAGATGGGAGAGCACCACATTGCAATGGGGTGGTTTCTGCCCCGGTTCCCAGCTGGGTGCATGCAGCCGGCGGGACAGTGCCGGATGCAGGGGCTCACGCCGGAGATGAGCCATCTGCTTCTTGTCAGACTGCTGGGAGCGCCACGGCTGCCGGGGCCCGGCAGCGGGACGCGGTTATGACAGATCGTCTGTTTATCGTGTTTCGGCTCTGCTCAGGATGTTAGTGTTCGCCTGCAAAAGACATTTTTGGGCTCAGCTGCTCCCTCCACCCTCCCTCTCCTCCTGCTTCCCCTCGGATCCTCGTCCTTGGGTCCAGATGGGCTTCAGCCTGTTCAGACCTCGGGGTGAAGGTCGACGGGACACCCCTTCCACAGCCCCATGTCCTTGCCCACAAGAAGGGCTGGGCTCAGCCCTGCCACGCTGGGAACAGAGCGTGTTGATGTCTGAGCTTGGGAAGCCGAGGTGCTGGCCAGCTCAGGCTCTCCTCTGATGATGGGGACTGGGACGAGGGTGGGGAGGGACAGCAGGAGCTTTCACGTGCTCCTCAACCCCTGAGGTGGGGAAGAGGTAGAGGGCAGGGAGGGGTGCGCTGTGTGACACCCATGGCCCCGCACCGTCCTGGGGTGTCCTGGCCCTTACCTTCTCACCCAGCTCCACACCAGCTCTCAGGATGGGGTACATGGATTCAGAGGCAGAACCCCACATCTGCCCCCATCCCTGTCTGTCCCTGCACGGCTGGGGCCAGGCTGAGCTACCAAACCCAGGTCTGTTCTGCCATCAGGTAGGGACTGGGCATGCGGGACGCAGGCACACAGCTCTGGAGGCAGACAGACACCCAGCCTTGCCCTGGCATGACCCGCGGACACATGCCATCTGCAGAGAGGGTGACTGAGGGCTACTCCATGTCCCGCCATCAGGTAGGGACTGGGCATGCGGGACGCAGGCACACAGCTCTGGAGGCAGACAGACACCCAGCCTTGCCCTGGCATGACCCGCGGACACATGCCATCTGCAGAGAGGGTGACTGCGGGCTCCTCCATGTCCCCCAGCCCAAGGTGCAGTGCTGCATCTCTGGTCAATTGGGAGTCTGAGATGAAGCACTGTAGCTCGGGAAGGGAGGAACTGCGCACCCTGGGGATCTCCGGGACTCCCCACCCGCTGGGACAAGTGACACAAGGAGAGCTGACCCCCGCTACCGGAAAGAACTCACCCCAAGGTTCCAGATCCCTGCAGAGAGCAAGGGGGGAGAGGAGAGTGGGACAATTTTTCCTCGCAGCTCAGGACCCCCAGCCCGCTGCTGGGCAGCAGTGGGAGGGAACACACAGAAATGTAGGAGGCTTGTGTGGTGGGGGAGCAGTAGGGATGCAGCAGCGGCATCCCCCATCAGCCACACGTGAAGCCTGACCAGCAGCAAGGATGTGTGGGGCTGGGCTGGCAGAGAGCCTGGGTTGCTGTGCCCTCAGGGTCCAGTTTTCCCAGGAATCCCTTAGACGCTACATTGGGGATTCCTGGAAATACTGTTCTTGGGGCCATGGCTTGGCGGCTGGAGATGGCCCATCCCACAGGGAGCCACAGCCTTTGGAAGAGACAGCGACTGAGGTACGGGGCCACTGGTGGGCCACGAGCAGGAGGAGGAGCCCCCTGGCTACCCCCACACCGGGGAGGGGGGGTTGTGTGACAGATGTCCCTGTGGGTCATTGCTCGGTGCAAGAGGATGCAGCTGGTGGGCAGATGGCCATGCACACTGTTCTGGCCCTGCACATGCCACCCAGTCTCCCTGGGGTCAATAAAGGTCTCACCTCCAGAGTCACTCTGTCCTGGCTGGTCCTTTGCGGCTGGGAGCAGGGTGGGAACCTACAATCTGGTGCCAGCAGAGTTTGG
>NW_010420846.1:0-343 GCF_000710305.1 Buceros rhinoceros silvestris
AGTGGTGGGGTGGGGAGGGGGCTGGGCGGCCACCACGCCTCCCTGTGTCTCACAGCATCTCCACTCCCCAGTGCCACCAGCCCCAGGGGCGCAGCCCCAGCTCCTGCCCAGCCAGAGTGGCCATGCCCAGAGGGGAGCCAAGGCTCAGGGAGCTGCCATCGTCGCCCGCACATGGATGCCAGAGCCGACCACGCCTCCCTGTGTCTCACAGCATCTCCACTCCCCAGTGCCACCAGCCCCAGGGGCGCAGCCCCAGCTCCTGCCCAGCCAGAGTGGCCATGCCCAGAGGGGAGCCAAGGCTCAGGGAGCTGCCATCGTCGCCCGCACATGGATGCCAGAGCCG
>NW_010420846.1:620-893 GCF_000710305.1 Buceros rhinoceros silvestris
GCTGGGGTCCCTTTCCCTCCTGCCGCTGCACCCCAGGCAGACCCAGCGCATGGGTCTCCTCCCCGTGTGCCCTCCCCAGTGGGCAGCGCGTGGGCAGGATGAGACCCGTCCCCTTCACGGAATGTGAGGTAGGAGGAGAGAGAAGGGGACGGGGATGGGAGTGGAGCTGTGGCAGCTACTCACGGACTCATGATGGCCAGAGCCCAAAGGGACCCTGCTTGTCCACCTGGTCCTGCCCGTCCCTCTGTCTGTCAGCAGAGCCCCGGTGGGTTC
>NW_010420846.1:1106-1466 GCF_000710305.1 Buceros rhinoceros silvestris
GAGCGGCTGGAACATGGGAAGGGACATGGGCAGCACATCCTCCTCCCAAGGCGCCCGTGACTCCTCTCTGTGGGGCCCTGTGGGGCGAACACTGGCCCCGTAAGTGGGTACGACTGGCCCCCGCGCCCCGGCCCCACTGCCCGCTCCAGCAAACTCCCCGCGCAGGCGGGAGGGCTGGGCACGCAGCGGCTGGGGCTGAGGGCAGGCACAGCTTGTGGCAGGGGCTGCAGCTCCTTGAAGTCCAGAATGGAGAAGCACCCTCGTGGGGACCTGGTGCTGCAGGAAGAGGTGACCCAGAGGAGCAGAGGGTGCCCCGGGTGCCCCTCCCCAGCTTTATTTCTCTAGCCGTGGTGCAGAGCC
>NW_010420846.1:1870-2093 GCF_000710305.1 Buceros rhinoceros silvestris
GCCCGCGCGGCCAAAAGCCAAGAGGCAGCTTCTGATGGGGAGGGGGTAAGCTGTCAGGCACCTTTCCTCTGCTACTGCTGGACCTCCTCATCCTCCCTCCACGGGCAGCAGGACCTCGGTGGAGACCCAGGGCAGCCATCGCTCTCTCAGCAGAAGCCCTGCTCTAGCAGAGCTGCCTGTAGCCTCACCCCAGGCACCGCCAACTGCACTTTCACCCCTTTCT
>NW_010420846.1:2112-4079 GCF_000710305.1 Buceros rhinoceros silvestris
GGCCAAGGGGCGGCTTCTGATGGGGAGGGGGTAAGCTGTCAGGCACCTTTCCTCTGCTACTGCTGGACCTCCTCATCCTCCCTCCACGGGCAGCAGGACCTCGGTGGAGACCCAGGGCAGCCATCGCTCTCTCAGCAGAAGCCCTGCTCTAGCAGAGCTGCCTGTAGCCTCACCCCAGGCACCGCCAACTGCACTTTCACCCCTTTCTGTTTCTTCCAGCTCCTTTAGCACCCTTACCCCGAGCCTTGCAATGCCGAGTCACAGCCCGCACCACCGTGACTGTCTCCTCCTGCAACCCCTCTGTACCGGGGGTGGGAAACACGTGCCGTGTGGGGGCACACGCTGCTCAGGGCAATTTGGACCCTGCAGATCCCTGCAAAGCATTTAATTCGTAAGGCAGGTTCCGTTACGCAGGCTAAACCCTTCACTATCACCTTCCCAAATCCAGTGGCAAAGCCCAAAACCACTCTGGCTCTGCTGAGCCGGAGCCCCGCTGCTTCCCTTGGAGCCCAGCAGACCCTTTCCCAGGAAATCACTCCTCTGCGGTGGGGGGGACTAACCGGGACAGCTCTGCATGCTGCCGCTGCGCTCTGATATTAATCCACTAACCCGCCAGGCCCCTGCTGCCCCGCCACGAGGGGTGTGAGGGCTGCCGAAGCCCCTGGCCCACAGACTAACCCACTAACCAGCTCCAGCGCATGCCCTACTAACTGGCCTTGACTCGCCTCCACTAACCGCCGGCACCAGCGCTGTCTTTAAAGGGGAACGGAAAAGCTGGGTAAGTACGTTTGCAGGCGCCGGGTGTTGGTGATGGGCAGCACAGGCAGAGCCTGAGCCCCCGCGGCGGGCGGCAGAGCAGCACGAGCAGGGGGTTCTCCCCGCAGGCTGCGCCCGGCTCTGCCTGTGGAGCCTGCTGCTGACTAGGAGCCTAAAACAGTTTTATCAGCAGAAGCTTTTCAGTTCCTTTTTAAGCCAGTAGATCTCTGTTACTAACACATTCCTGAACTGAATTAAACCAACTAACTGCTGCTGCTTTTCTCTTCATTTCTCTTCCAGCGTGTGTGTCCTCTGAGGCCGCCCGGTTGTGCCACGCTTCTGTTACTAACCGCCTGCCCTCATCGTTCCTGACCTGTCTCTCTATCGCTACTAACAAATTCTCTCTGCACTTTAACCGTCGGGTGCTCTTCACCATGACAAATGAACAGGGGCCTCCCCCGGGACGCTGGTCCTTAACCTGCTGCCGATTCCCAGCACTGCTGGGCAGCTCCCATTTGGTGTGATGGGGAGGAAGAGGCTCAGGCTGGGGGGCTTTGAAAATTTCCCTCTTGGCCTTCTGTTTGCCAAGAAATTTCACATGGCTCAGTGAGGAAAAGAGGCTGAGTGGGAATAGGACAACGTGGAACCCGTTAACAGCAATGGGTAATGGACGTAAAGGTCCAGTAAGCCCAGTTTGCAGAAAGATTCAGCCCAAAAGCGCTGCTATTGCCATGAGCCCCACTAGAGCCCAAGCTTGGGGCTCTCCTGGGTCCCCGGTTCACCCGTCATGGGGAAAGGCCTCATGCTGTTCCCCACATCACGCAGGGTGCTCCCGGGCTCCTCTCTTCACTCCCTTTGTCTCTCCACAGTTTATCTTGTGACTCTGGTGCATGTGGAAGCTGTTTTCTGGCAGCGTGGTCCTGACTAACTGCACGGCGCTGAGGTCTGTCACTAACCGCGGGGTTGGTACCTGCAGGGTCCCCCACCCTGGCTGCAGGCAGCAGTGGGCAGGGGGGCGGTGGAGATGGCTGCTGGGGCACAGCCTGAGCTTCGCTTTCTCTCCACCTGTTGGTCCGATAAACATCCCCGGCCCCTACAAGGGATCTGCTGGGGCTGAGGCTCCAGGATCTGGCCCATCGGAGAGGGTTTGGCTCACAGTCCGTGGTAAGATCTGTCAGCAGTTTGTGCTGGCTGTCGCAGCAGCTGTGCTG
>NW_010420846.1:4356-4674 GCF_000710305.1 Buceros rhinoceros silvestris
CAGCCTCCAGCTCCAGCTGCTCTCTCTGCCTCTGTCCGTGATGGTGTTGGCTTGTGCTCACTGACCCCTGGGCCAGAACCTCCCTGGATAAGCCAGTGTCACCTACAGCAGCTGTCCTGCCTGCTCCTGGAAGGCAGAGCTGGAGCAGGGGCTCCTGGGCGGCCAGGTTCATGCAGACCCACTGCCCGCCTCCCCTTGGCAGTGGCCACAGCTTGGTCCTGCAGCTGGGGGGTCTTGCTGGGCTCTCGCGCTGACGGGGCTCCCCTCCCCACCCCTCTCCGTGGCCGGTCCCCTAACACACCCACCTCACACCCCCCT
>NW_010420846.1:5547-5761 GCF_000710305.1 Buceros rhinoceros silvestris
GCAGGCAGTTTGAGAGCTCCCGCACAGGTCAGGAACACCATGAGTCCTGGGCTGGGCATGTCAGAGCCCACCCATGGTGAGGGGCTGCCCCCACAGACCCCCTTTCAGCACCCTTCCAGCCAGCCCCACGCCCAGGGGAACCTTCCCCTGAGGGGAGCAATGGGACCGGGAGTCACCCAGATGGCCCAGAGGCTGCACTGGGCAAGTGCTGCCC
>NW_010420846.1:5904-6272 GCF_000710305.1 Buceros rhinoceros silvestris
GTGCTGCCCACAGAGCCCTGGGGGGGGACAGGCCACCAGCACCTGCTGGGTGGCTTCTGCCCCCGTGGAACCCAACAGAGGGGCTGGGGTGGGGGGAAGCTTCACAAAACAACCAGGTTACTCCTCTGCTCTGCTCTGGCACCTCAGGGCTCCCCAGTTCCTTCGGCTGGGAGGGCGGTCGGGCTGTCTGTCTGTCCGTCCCCCTTTGCCGGTGTCCCTGGAATTGTCACAACAGCTGCAGCGGTGCCGGGAGTGGGTCTGGGTCACCCCGGCAGCGATGTGGGCAGAGCTCCGGGGATGGTGCCCGGCCCCAGGGTGCACCGTCCTGCCGGGGACCCCGCTGCTGCCCCACGCCCAGCGCGGTGGGA
>NW_010420847.1:0-2524 GCF_000710305.1 Buceros rhinoceros silvestris
CCGTGCCCACCCCACTGCAAAAGGCACCATCAGCCCTGCAGTTGGGGCTTTCCCTCGGCGTGGAGGAAGATAATCAGGGCTGGTTCTTTCGTCGGTGCCCTTGCCCGCAAAAGAGGCATCTCAAATCCTAGACAGAATCCTGCTGGGGAGAAAAAAAGAAGAAAAAAAAGTGGGTCATCTTCATGACAGCCTTTCAAAACAAAACGAAAGCCCTACAGCCTTGTAAATATCTATATAATATAGGTATTAAAATATAATTTATATACAATATGTATGTGTGTGTTAATAAACCCATGGTTTTAATTACTGAGGTATCCAAGGATTTGCTGCCTCTGAGCCTTTATCCGCTGTATCTCGGTCAGACCTCATACGGCTGCATTTGAAATCACACTCTGCTAAGAAAACGAATGATTAAAGCCGAGCAAGGGAGTCAGGGGATTAGTTTATTCTGCTTGGCCTTGAGCAAGTCATTTTTAGCTCTGAGGCCCTAATCTTAGAGTGAGCCGGGGGCAGATGAAACGCTTGAACACCCGCACAAAGCACACTTAGGTTTTTTCTCATCTAAAGAACAGGGATACCACCACATACCTCTCTCTGAGCAGTGTCTCTATCGTTAACCTGCATCAAATGCTTGGAAATGTAGTTTTAAAATTATTAAGCACCAGACCAAATCAACATTTCGCAACGCTGTCGGAGTCAGAGGTAGGATGACTACACAAGCACCCACTGCATTCAGCTGTCGCTGGGGAAATCTCACGCTAGGAAGCTGTAATACCTCTTTCCTCCTAACAAGCAGCTGTAACTACAAACAGAATCCAAAAGGCGAGGGCCTGAGCGAATTAGTCCCAAACTGCCTCCTCTATCTTGTTAAAGGCAGGAAGCCTACACAGAGCAGTTTCAACGGGACAGTGAGGGAGAACAGCAAGCTCCGGGATGTCAGTCCTGACCTGCCCAGCCGTCACACAAAAGGTGCCAGCTCTGCAAGCAAAGGGATGAACCTTGTAGCTGCCACGACTTGGAAAACACCCTTTCAAATGCAGGGCTGGTCCTTCACTAGGGCCCCCCGCTTCCCTGCCCTAACAGCCTTACTCGTTCAGCGTATTCAGCAGGGGACACGTGGTTGCCTGTCTGCGTTTCGTGGTAGGTGCAAGTCCCCATCAGGCAGCTGTCACTTTTTGTGCTGGTTTTCCATTCCGTGCGTGTACGTGCAGTGTTATCTCATCACATCACAAGCGTTTTGTTTGCACATGAGGTGAAGCAGCTGCAGTGCAAGTCTGGGCACTTCTAGAAGAAAACACAATCCGAAAATGCACTGGGGAGAAAATGTGACCGTGGAGTCTCAGCCCCCTCTTGTGGATTTGTGCTGTGATAACCACCAAGGACTGGTAAAACTCTCACTACAATTCAGAGCTCCAGGAAAGTTTTTTGCTTGAAAAAGCAGCAAAGCATCTCTTGTGCCACACTAAGAAATCTGCCAGCTATACGCTGGCTCTCATGCAGTGCACGAACGGTAACACTGTTAGTTCGGTGCTGGCGGGGGGTCCTGCATCTACTAAAACATCCATCTGTGTCCCCAGGCCTACTCAGGATCAAAGCTGTTGTCATTTACCAAAAAGATCGCCTGTGGTGGCTGCACAAAGTAAGTTCCTGCCAAGAGAAAATAGGATTCTTGCTCTGCTTATTAAGATGCCAGGAGCCAGCAACTCTTCCAACTCCGCACGTCATGGTAATGCTGCTGTCAGCTCTGGGAACAAACAGGAGCCTGAATGCTGCTACCGGGTAGACGCATTTTCCTCATAAAGTGGCTTTCCCTCCCTGTGCGCGCACTCATGGTAAAATGCCCTGTGGAAGAAGACAGAGACGTACTTTTTTGACTTGTTTTGCATTCATCTATAAGGAATGGCCAGTATCCCCCTGTAAGCAGCTGTTCTCCACACCACTAACAGATCATGCGAGGTTTTTAAGTCCAACCTGAAGAATTGACAGAAGCCAAAGAAGATTGATATATACCCTAAATACTCCTAATTACACGTGAACTAATCATTCCCCAAGTCACCCAGATTCCTGTCAACACAGCTGTGTTTTTCTGTGTGCTGGAATTTAATGAGCGGTGTGACTTGTGTGGAAACATTCAAACCATACACGCGGTAAGGGTCTGCTTCATCGTAACAGCTTCCAGCATCTTTTAATTCAACCCTCAAAGCACCTTCAGTGCCTGTTCAAATGCACAAGCGTAAGCAGCAAGCATTAGTAACGCTGATCACACTCACAGTGAATTAAAACGTGCACAAAGTTTCTTGAGCACGTCCACCAGCATTTGTTCCTCCCAGGAACCCCCAGGTGCTATAATACACTCAGTGTTCCAGCTTTCCAGCCTCTTTATTTTTTTGGACAGCAACAATACAATCACCGCTCCAGGCATACTGAAATTTAAGATGTTTTCCCTCACGTGCAGATCCATACTAGTTGCCACAGCTTGGTCCTGGAAGCACAGCTCTGCAGAGAGACGAGCTACCACATCACT
>NW_010420847.1:2790-3001 GCF_000710305.1 Buceros rhinoceros silvestris
CTTCCCTTTGGTATGTTAGCCAATTAATCTGTTTTAGTTTTGCTTAGGAAGCCTGATTCAGGCACAGACACAGTTACCCGTGAGAAATCAGCAGGAGACATTAAAATCCTGTCAATTCAGTCGTGGTTTTGTCCCACCTTACTTCTACTTTTCAAACCTGTAAATTCTAATCTGTTGCTCTCTATTGGCTCTGTGTTCCCTTTGGAACACT
>NW_010420848.1:0-276 GCF_000710305.1 Buceros rhinoceros silvestris
AAGGCGCAGAGGGCCATGCGGGAGCGGTCCAGCATGCCCTGGCTGCTGGGCGAGGGCGAGGTGGGCTCCTGCTTCACCTGCACGGGAAGAGCTGCCGTGAGCCCCGGGGTACGGGACACAGACGTGGATATGGGGCATGGTGGTGGGGCACAGGGCGTGATGCAGCATATAGGCACAGGGCACATTCTGGGGTACAGAGCACGGGGCGTGGGGCACGGGGCAGTGGCCCAGCGCACCCAGAAGGCCCTGCACCTCTCCCTCCAGCCCCAAAGCCAG
>NW_010420848.1:516-1164 GCF_000710305.1 Buceros rhinoceros silvestris
GCGGGATCCCCCCCCGCACCTTGCCGTGGTCGCAGAGGGGGCTGTCGGGCTCCGAGTCGCTGCTGCTGTTGCTGCTGGTCCCGCTGAGTGAGAGCGGGCTGTTGTGGGACGGCGAGCCCACGTCCGAGGGCGGCGGTGTCGGCATCTCCATCACCTCCGCCTTCACCTCCACGGGGGCCTCTGCCTTGGCTCTGCCACTGCAGGAGGTCACCAGGTCCTTCAGGGACTCTGTGGGGAGCAGAGCGGGCTGAGGGGTGCTGGGGGGCTACAGCAGCCGTGGGGCTGAGCCCCCCACGTCCCCAAGACCTGCCCTGCCACTCACGGTTCTTCTGCACGGCCATCTTCAGGGCGAGGTTCTCCTGCTTCAGCTTCTGGTTGCTCTGCTGCAGGAAGCGGATGTACTCAATCGCCTTCCGCAGGATTGCCGACTTGTTGAGCTGCCGGAGGGCAGAGACGGCTCAGCCCAAATGCCAGGAGAAGCCCCACCTCACCCAGCCCCTGCCTCACCGTCCCCAGGCTCCCACCTTGGCCTCGGTGCCCATCACCAGGTCCTTGAGCTCCACGATCTTGTCGTTGATGGAGGAGCGGTAGCGCTTCTCTATGGCGTTGTGCGCTGTCCGCTTCTCCCCCCGGCTCTGTGCCAGCGTC
>NW_010420849.1:0-1837 GCF_000710305.1 Buceros rhinoceros silvestris
TGCATGGATAAGCAAGGAGCTACTGGAAAAAGTCAAATGGAAAAAGAAGTTTATGGAATCTGGGAAAAGGGACTGGCCACCTGGAAGGAATACAGGAATGTTGTCAGAGTATGCAAGGATGCAATGAGGAAGGCTAAGGCCCACTTGGAATTAAATCTGGCAAGGGATGTAAAGGACAACAAGAAGGGCTTCTTCAAGTACATCAGTAGCAAAACGAAGACTAGAGAAAATGTGGGCCTGCCGCTGAATGAGGTGGATGCTCTGGTGACAGAAGATACAGAGGGGGAGTTACTGAATGCCTCTGTGCTTCAGTCCTTACTGCTAACGTCTGGAGAAAGGAAGACTTTCCCTTGTTTGAGGAGGATGGTGTTAGAGACTTGTTAGGCAAAGCTGACACCCACAAATCCATGGGCCCTGATGGGATGGATCAACAAGGGGAGTTACTGAATGCCTCTGTGCTTCAGTCCTTACTGCTAACGTCTGGAGAAAGGAAGACTTTCCCTTGTTTGAGGAGGATGGTGTTAGAGACTTGTTAGGCAAAGCTGACACCCACAAATCCATGGGCCCTGATGGGATGCATCCACAAGTGCTGAGGGAGCTGGTAGATGTCATTCTTAGGCCACTCTTCATCCTCTTTGAAAGGTCATGGAGAACAGGAGACGTGCCTAAGGACTGGAGGAATGCCAGTGTCACTCCAGTCATCAAAAAGGGCAAGAAGGAGGACCCAAGAAACTACAGGCCACTCAGCCTTACCTCCATCCCTGGTAAGGTGATGGAACAGCTCATTCTTGAATTTAAGCATGTGAAGGAAAAGGTTATCAGGAGTAGTCAACATGGATTCACCACCATCCATTCATGCTTGAACGATCTGATAGTCTTCTACGATGGCATGACTGGATGGACAGATGGATGAATGAAGGGAGGGCAGTGGATGTTGTCTACCTTGACTTCGGCAAGGCTTTTGACAGTGTCTCCCATAACATTCTCACAGGGAAGCTTAGGAAGTATGGGTTAGCTGAATGAACAGCAAGGTGGACTGAGAACTGTCTGAACAACAGAGCTCAGAGGTTGTGACCAGTGGCACAGAGTCTAGTTGGAGGCCTGTAGCTAGTGATATTCCCCAGGGGTTAGTACCAGGTCCAGTCTTGTTAAACATATTCATCAATGATCTGGAAGAAGTGATAAGAGTGCACCTGGAGCAAGTTTGCTGATGATACAAAACCAGGAGGAGTGGCTGACACACCAGAAGGCTGTACTGCCATTCTGCAAGACCTGGACAGGCTGGAGAGTTGGGCAGAGAAGAACCTAATGAGGTTCAACAAGGGCAAGTGCAGGGTCCTGCACCTGGAGAGGAATAACCCCCTGCACCAGTACACGTTAGGGGTTGGCCTGCTGGAAAGGAGCTCTGTAGAGAAGGATCTGGGAGTCCTGGTGGGCAACAGGTTGACATGAGCCAGCAATGTGCCCTTGTGGCCAAGAAGGCCAGTGGTATCCTGGGGTGCATTAAGAAGAGCATGGCCAGCAGATTGAGGAGGTTCTGCTTCCCCTCTACACTGCCTTGGTGAGGCCACATCTGGAGTACTGTGTACAGTTCAGGACTGCTTTGTTCAAGAGAGATAAGGGCTTTGTAGCCCCCCAGTGAGGGCTACAAAGGTGATTAGGTGGCTCCTCTCTTATGAGGAAATGCTGAGAGACCTGGTTCTATTTAGCCTGGAGAAGAGAAGGCTGAGAGGGGATCTGATCAATGCTTATAAATATCTAAAGGGCAGGTGTCAAGAGGATGGCTCAATGGACACGAAGTGGAAGACAGGAAGTTCCATCTGAACATGAGGAGAAA
>NW_010420850.1:0-213 GCF_000710305.1 Buceros rhinoceros silvestris
CATCCTCCCTCGGGGGTCCAGGGTGGGGCGGGCGCTGCTTGGGGGGGGCTGTGTGCTGGGGTGACATGGGGGACAGGGACCCAGAGCTGGCGGTGGGCGCTGCTCAGGGCTCCGGGGAGCACCCAGAGGTCTCACCCTGCCCGGACTCTGTCGCTGCTGAAGGGCATCGAAGGGCAAAGCCTGAGCCGAGGGTCCTCCCGGGCTCTGGGTGCC
>NW_010420850.1:1034-1314 GCF_000710305.1 Buceros rhinoceros silvestris
CTGCGGGGTCCTGCTTGCCCATCCGGGTGCCACCCCAAGGGACGCCAGCGCTGCAGCCTGGCCCAGGCCACCAACCCTGGGCAGGGGACACGTGCATCTCCCAGCTCCGAGGGGGCACCCAGACGGGTGCCTCGCCACGACCCCAAAGGCCGTGGGGGACACCTGAGCCCGCTCGGCCGGCTCCGGTTACGGCCCGGATTGTTCCTCGCGGCTGGAAGAAATGCCGTCAGCGCGGGCGGATCGGTGGCCATTACTAATGCATGATGCTCCGGCGGGAGAC
>NW_010420851.1:0-209 GCF_000710305.1 Buceros rhinoceros silvestris
CGCTGCAGCATGGGGGTCCCTCTCCCCATCCCACCCGCGGGAAGGGTGCATCCCCCCCTCCAGGAGCCCACTGACTAGATTTGGTCCCACAACAGAGGGCAAGTCCTTCCCCTGTGCCCCACAGATGTGTCCCCCCTGCCCCCAGGGTGTGAGCGCAGGGCAGAGCCGCGTGTCCTGAGCAGATGTCCCAGCTCCTCGTCCAGCACCAG
>NW_010420852.1:0-218 GCF_000710305.1 Buceros rhinoceros silvestris
GGGGACGCTCACCTGGCCACAGCAGCGTGTCCTCGCCCAAGCCCATGGCCACATCCAGGGAGGAGAGCATGGTCTCAGGGGTGCCCTCAAACAGCCTTCCTGGACCCCCACACAACCGCCTGTCACGAGGGGGGACTGGGGAGGGGTCCCCCAAGCCCTTCCCAGGGTGGGACACCACGGCCTCCAGCACCCAGGCTCTGTGATTGGATGCGCTAACC
>NW_010420852.1:532-822 GCF_000710305.1 Buceros rhinoceros silvestris
GCTGTGCCGGGCACAGGTGCACACCGTCAGGATGGACCCCTGTCCCAGCACCTTGAAACCCCCCCTCCCATGTCACAGTGCACTAGTGACATGAGCATGGCAGGTCTCTGCTCATGAAGTGGGGGGCACCATGGTACTTGAGGGGTGGACAGGTGGGTGGGCAGAGCAGACAGTGGCAGTTGGCGGTGAAGCCCCTCTCCCCGAGTTTACAGGGGTGCTGGAGGGGACGCAGGGGGCAGGACTTACTTGGTGAGTGCTGGGATGGCGTCGAGGGTGCTGCCGTACACCCT
>NW_010420852.1:1648-1881 GCF_000710305.1 Buceros rhinoceros silvestris
GTCGGAGGGGTCGACGACGGCTGCCCGGGCAGAGCCAGTGTCGATAATCAGGTAGCTGTAGTTGTTGGAAAGCACGGGAATGGGCAGGATTTTCACCCCTGGGGACAGACGGACAAACATGAGGGCATGACTCCCCTGCCTGGGAGAGTGGGGTGGGGGGAGCGAGCCAAACTCCCCACACATTAAACCAAATTCTCAGTTAAATGTGGCATTGGCAATGGCACCCCCCCCCC
>NW_010420852.1:2188-2389 GCF_000710305.1 Buceros rhinoceros silvestris
AGCCGTGTGTGGGCATACAGGCAGTACCTGGGGAGAGCAGACACCCCCCACCGTTAACCTCAGCCACCCACCCTGGGGGAGGGGGCTGCTGTCAGGGCCAGGACCCCCATGGGAAACATATACAGGGTCACCTAACCACGTGTGGGCGATGGAGGTGGCGTGTCCCCCCGCCTCTCCCCGGCTCCAGATCTGCAGCGAGGG
>NW_010420852.1:2673-2911 GCF_000710305.1 Buceros rhinoceros silvestris
GGAGCCCCAGGGCTTTGCCCGCAGCAGCACTCTGGCTCTGGGGGGCCATCCCCCTGCCCGGGGCTGACCCCACTCCAAGGACGTGCCACGGGTGCCCCAGCCTCGGGGAAGAGGGAAGCGGGAGCAGAACGGGCCAAGGAAAAGTGACAAATGCTCCCACGGCATGTCCCACGCAGGGACACAAGAGGAGCAGGATGGGGGGCTCAGAGGGACGACACCCCCCATTTATACAGCAGCG
>NW_010420853.1:0-251 GCF_000710305.1 Buceros rhinoceros silvestris
ACCCCCGAGCCCTCCACCACAGGCAGCTCTCCCACCACACCCCACCTTGAAGCTCTTCCCAGGTTTAAATCCCACAGATCGGGAGAAGAGCCCTGGCCACAACCACTCGCTGCAGCTGCCTCATCCCAGTAAAGGGACGAAATCCCAAATCTAGCTTAAGCCTGAATATTTGCTGTGGATTGACAGTCCAAGCACCATTCCTGGAGTCGGTGGTCCTCCTGGCTGGAGGCTTTGGGCCGTAATATTCACCG
>NW_010420853.1:370-2751 GCF_000710305.1 Buceros rhinoceros silvestris
TGGCCGTAATCTCACCCGTGAGCCAATCTACTGAGTGTGCCTCCGTCTGCCTGGTGCAGGTTTTCTGGCAGGGTGGAAATGCCCAAGTATTTGGGCGGTGGTCCATAGTGCCAGCCTTCTGTGTGATGGGAAGGGAGTTTCCTTGGTGGCCACATCGATCTGGTCTTCTGCAGGATCTCCATCCTGGCATCACCCTTTCCTTCATGCTGCTGTCGATGTCTCTGCCTTTCTTGCCCTTCAGAGGCTCCCGCACACAAGAGTCCCCAGGACCTGCCTTGGTCCAGTTCCAGCTGCAGCATCAGGGGAAAAAATAATTGGTGGTGTGACCCATAATGCAGGGAGATGTCTGAGCAAAGGCTGTGGGAAGCCTCTGCCTCCCGCTTTGCCCTGGGATCCTTCCCAGTGCCCAGCAGAGCTGCTCTCCTCGCTGTCTTCTCCAAAGAACGCAGTTTCTCCTCTCTGCTGAGAGCTTTGCTTTTGGAGCACAAATACCTTGTCCGCGTTGAGGCTTTATTTCGCGGGCTGCAGTGCCTGTGAATAGGGGCGAGCCCCGTGAGGGGTCTGAGGTGGGACGCAGGGACTCTAGAGCCAGCCAGGCTGCAGAGCTCGAGCTCTCCCCTGCAGCCCAAGTGCGGCAAGGTGTAAGAAGCCTGTTTTTGACAAGAAATGAAGTCCCTGGAGCTCATGCAATGCAACATGTTCCTGTCTGGAGTTATTTAGCGTCACAGACGCTTCCCAGGCAGCCATGGCCTGTAGCAGCACACAGGAGGATGGTGTGTGGTTGCAGCATACCCTTCAGGTGACGTCTTGGTGTGAGTGCAGTGGCAGTGGCCATGCCTGGAGGCTCCAGAGAGGGGAACGGGGTTGCTGCACTCACAAAAGGATGAGGGGACTTGCTTAGGGGTAAGAGGAGGGTCCACCAGACCTCAAAGCAGCACAGTCCTCTCCTTCTTGCCTGCCCCGGCTCCCCAGCACGGTGCTCACTGCAGTGGCCAACTCTGCTGTTGTGCTCCCACCAAAAACATCAGGCTCTTGAGGCAACTCAATATTTATTCCTGACTTTTGCCCCTCTGCTTTCACCAGAGCAGGTGATAGATGAACAATCCCACATTTCCATTCCTTGAAGCTGCTCTGCCAGCCTGATGCATGGTCCCTGCTCTCGGGGCTACCCTGGGACTTTCTCAGGGTCTCGGGGCTACCTTTGGATTTCCTGGATTGTCTGAATTCCTCCTGCAAAGTCGCTACATTTCTTAAATTCTATTTTTGGATTAACAAACATTTGGCAACAATATGCAGCCTGTTTGTAGCCAGGGGAGTGACCCTCCTAATGTATTCCCCATGCCTCCCCTTCCCTGTGGGCCAAATCCCTCCCTAGGAAAGCCCTGGAGCCTTTCCCGTGTTTACCCCAGCAATGACGTCAGCTCCACGCTGGCCATAGCAAGCTTCCTCTCCGTCCACAGGCACTTTCTGTTTTCCCCACCTGCCCAAGAGGGAGCAAGGAAGGAGGGAGAGCAGATGGAGGCAGAGCTGCAGACATGAGGTGTGAGAAAGGCAACAGGGAAGAGGAAACGGGAGCACCACGTCAGGAAATTCTTCTGAGCAGAGTGAGGTGTCAGACGCAGCGAGTGCCTTCGTGGGAACAGGGAAAAGCCCCATGTCTTTGAGGAAGAAAAGGGAGATTCAGGTCAGAGCAGACCAAAGCCCACCGGGTCCCATGATGGCCAGACCAGGAAGAGCATCCCTTTGTTTCCCTCCGTGGAGTAAAAGAGGATCTACATGTTTCAGCACATTCTCCCATGGTGTGGAGCCAGAGCTGGGCTCTGGCCACCCTCAGCTACCTGGTCCCACCATGTCTCCTGCGTCCCAGGGAGCCAGAGCCCCCTTGCAGCCACCTGGACCCACCACAGCTTCCCAGCGAGGGTTTTCCTGCCAAAAGGGTGGGAATTCCATGGAACATCCCCAGCTCTCCACGCAGAACCAGTGCCCAAGCGGGTCCCCCCTGCGTGTGTCCGTGCTGAGGCTGCAGCTCCAGCGCGGCGGGGTTCCCCCAGCTGACTCCGTGCAGGAGGAGTAGCTCATGGTTTGATGCAAAACAGGGGAGAAAGAGCCCTCCTGGCCCTTTTTGCCAACTTCATCCCCAAATAATTCTGCAGAGAGAATTTTTGTGTAATTGGATTAAGTGTGGGGAATTTGTCTTTGTTGACAGATTGGACAGGCACCGAACCAAAATCACGGGGGTTTTCCACTTAATTTTCATCCTTTCATTTGTTGGGGAAAATACTCAAATAGTAATTCAGGTTCTGGGCCAAAACAGGTTTATAAAACCCTGATCCGGTGGGTGGATTGTGCCCCATAAGTCCCACAAAAGCCACTGAAAACTC
>NW_010420853.1:2868-4694 GCF_000710305.1 Buceros rhinoceros silvestris
TTTCCCCCTCTCGTTTCATTTTATAGGCATCAGTTAACTTCTGCACGGCCCTTTTCCTGAGAGGGTAACGTGTTTTTAACGGCAACCGATGTTTAAGGTAACCGAAGCCAGGGGAGATTCGGGTGATATATACACTCTAAAAAGGAAGGGCTATTAAAGAGATAAGAGACTGGGAGAACATACTCTCTGCAGCGTTAAATAGCGGAGGAGGGAGATAACTTGGGAACTCTGGTAAAGCCACCAAGCACTATGTGAATAAAACTGTTAGAAGAATCAATTTTCCTTACTGCAGAGATTGTGTTTTCCTGAGTGTGATGTTTCTACGCTGGCTCCTTTCCCACAACACAGACACATTAAACGCTCGCCCAGGGCCCCATCCCGCTCTCGCTGCAGCCATGAGTTCAGAACAGGAGAAGCCTCGCTCAAAACCCGCCATCCTACACCATGCATTAGGGTCTCACCCGTCCCGTGATGTACATCCCATCCAACACTCCCACCCGCAGCACCCCCACCCGCAGCACCCGCAGAGGACGGCCAACTCATCACAGGAATGAGCCAGCACCGCGGAGCTGGCGTTTGCCAAATACTGCGCAGCATTTCCCCTCGCAGCAAAGGCGGCAGCTTGCAGAGCTCACCAGGGCAGCTGGAGCTGCCTCTGCCCCGACAAGGAACGGTGCTATGTGTGCGGAGCCGGCTTTAACGACAGTTATTTCCAGAGTTATATGGGCCATATCCAGCGCTCTGGGAGCAGCCCCCCATCTCATAATGAGATTACCGAGTTTATTTTAGTTGAGAAAGACACCAATAAAAAGGATTTAAAAACCCCTCAGAGTCTAGCCATACCCCAGAGCGCCCAGCCCGTGGGAGAGCTCCTCCAACTCCTCCGTTTGTTTTCCTTTCGGAGGAGAGCCGGGGCTGCTGCCTCCCGCGTTTCTGTGCATTAGCAGCGTCTTCCCAGGTTGACCCCATGTATTATGGATGCGCTAAAATCCTCATGTTCTGAATGGAAACTGCATTATTCATGGCTCTGCTTATAGTTTGTCTTTAAAAGCCCTGCAGCCTTTTAATGAAATGCTCCGATTTTAACATCAGCAAAGACCAGATATTTTTGTTTAAATTTTTTAAAAGTAATCTCTGTGGATTTTTCTCCCCCGCTCTCCCCCTCTCTTTGAAGGCTCAAGGCCACTCGGAAGTCGGGATTGTGCTGGTGGAGGACAGCAGCAGATGAAAAGGCGTGAGGGTTCGGGGAGGAATGGGAGCTGCCTCTTCCAGACCCACACATGGCATCAGAGGTGGTAGACCCCCTCCAGGCAACCGTGAGAGCGAGGTGTGACGTGGAGCATCATCAGCTCCTTGATGCAGCCAGCAAATGCACCAGACATGTGCCTTTAAGCCTGTTTCAGCCTTGCACAACAGCCTTCTCCTTGGAGGGTTTGGGTTGAGTTGCACCAAGGTTTTCTTGCAGTTTTCATACAACAAGAGAAGGGGGGAAGATGGCAAGAGTGACATCACTGAGGTGGTGATGGGTAGAGTCGTGATGAAGTACAGAAGGTGGAGGGAATAGGTGGTGGCAGGGAGGGAGGGGTGTGGGGACACCATACCAGGTCTCCTCCACTGAACAGCCTAAAGCACGGCCACCTCCCAAGGCTGGAGTGAGACAGAGCAGAGCCAGCGAGCCCTGCATGCTCTGCAGGCAGGACGGGCCCCCAAAGGGCTCTGCCTCGGGCTGCCGGAGCCCAGCCCAGAGCAGTGGCAGCACCCGCATGGGCACAAGCCCAGCCCGGTGCTGGGCTGCCTCTGCCTCCACCCGCAGTGAATTTGGCCTC
>NW_010420853.1:4757-5014 GCF_000710305.1 Buceros rhinoceros silvestris
GCCCCCGCCCGGTGCGGGCCTGCCTCTGCCTCCACCTGCAGTGAATTTGGCCTAATGACTTAACCACAGATCCCGTTTCCATGCAAACATCCCGAGCGTTCTGTCCCCGGTGGCGGGGAACTCCTTAAATCAAAGCGGAGCAATCCGATAGCCGGCTCCGCAGCTATGCGCTTTATTGATCACATCTGGGCTGCCGGGGCTGGGACGGGGCTGCAGCAAACTGCCGGCTGGATCCCCGGGGAGGCCTTTCTTTCCTC
>NW_010420853.1:5112-8092 GCF_000710305.1 Buceros rhinoceros silvestris
GGCTGGATCCCCGGGGAGGCCTTTCTTCCCTCCCCGCTGCTCCATAGCCCTGGCCCCGCGCAGCCCCAAACGCCAAGTGCTGGAAGAAGAGAGGAGAAATGCAGCGAGAGCCTGACAGCGTGAGTCTTTCTGACCGTAATACCATGGATTCCTTTTGTTGCTCAAGTTCCCATGAGTTTCTGAGCACATTGAATGCGGTTATTATTGTTTGGTATGGTTTTGTGCTGATTCCTTGTTACCTCTGAGACTTGGGTATAGAAAGGTTTGAAAAAAGCAGGAGATTTGAGGAATTTCCCTTGCTCTCCCCTCCAAATGCGATTAACCCCAAACCTCCCCTCCCCTTGGCACGGGGCTGCGATGTGCCACGGTGGTGGCTGGCAGCGCGGTGCTGGGTTGGCCAGCCGGCCTGGTGAGTCTGTGCTGCAGCTGAGCAGCTTCCCACGATCCCAGACTCGTTCCCGAGCTGTTCCTGGCCCGTCCTGGCCATTAATAGCGTGGGATGTGCTGGCGATGGTGGGGTCTCGCCGCATCGTCTGCTGTGGTTCAGTTGCTGTCTGGGACGGAGCATCGTGAGTGATGTTGCACCTCACCGCCGTAGTTCAATTACATGAGAAGAACGTTTATGAAGCAGCTGAAGGTTTCACAGCTTGTGGTCACCAGTGGCTTGCCAGTGCTCTCCTTGGGAGGGAGGCAGGGAAAGGCAGGATGGGGGCCTTGTGGGGGAAGCGGCGGCCAAGCTGTGTTAGCCTGGGTGAGCCAAGGTGGAATGGTGTGTGCTGACCCCCACGGCTGTCCCCAGACGCTGGTGTCACACATGGCTCTGGCACTGGCAGGACGATGCTGCCGTGTCCTGTGGCATGGAGGCTGCTCAGGACATGCCGGCGACACCCCGAGGCACAGGGCAGCCCCAGCTCAGGCATGAGTCCCCACACAGTGGGGCAGGATGCTTGCACCGTCTCTTCTACCAGAGCCTCAGTGCTCCCGTGTCCTCCCTTCCTGCCTGTCAAGGACCTCTGCCGGGGGGCAGGTGGCACTGCCCCTCTGGGAGCCGCAATCACCTCCCATCTGGGAGGCAGGATTCCTCCCGTCACAGTGTTTTGTCTGTAAGCAGGTCACCTCTCGTTTCCATAAGATCACATTTCCAGGACAGCGCTGCCCGCAGACCTGCCATTCATGCTCGATTGGAGAGCCGCTGTTGCCTGCAAAAAGTGCGGATATAAGTGATGTCTTAATTCATTGCACATTCTTAAATAAAGGAGAGAGGAAGAAAAGGAGCGGCTCAAGGTCAGCACTCGATGCTGAGTGAGATTTCTTCAGCGGATTGTCTAAAATAGCCTGGAAAAAATAAATAAAAGCAAACTGATGGACACACTAGATTGAGGTAATAGGGGGTGAAGAAGAAAGGAGAAGCACCAGCTTGACTGCCAGGCTGGTGTGAGAATAAAACCCCTGCAAAAATATTCTCAGTTGCTATTTTAATGGCTGACCTGAATGCTTAAAAAAAATATAACTGCTGACTTGATCATTGCAGATGCTGAAGCCATTTGTGCAGGGGTAAAGCTGGGAGAACCCTTCACAAATTATTTAATGAATAAAACTCTCAAATTCTTGCTGGAGCTGACCAAATTCATTTGATTTCAGAAGAAAGACGCTCCATGACTTCCCTGAGCATTGGATCAGGGCCCCTGAGAGCATTTAGGAGGCTTTTATTTTGCTTTGTGTTCCACGGATAGTCCTGTGAGTACCTGTGGGGGTCCTTAACTGCGCCTTTGGGTGGAAGATGAACTTTGCAGATTGCTGGTGCGATGTATTTGATCAGAAACGCTCTCCGAACTAGTCAACCCCAAATCAGTCCTGCTTCCCAATTGGTAGGACACTATTCCCGTTGGTGGCCCAAATGACGGCACGAGGCTGTGGTGACCGGAGCACGAGGGGAGGCAGGTCACAGGTATCGCTGAAGGGACTGATTTGCAGACTGATCCTGATATAACAACATAAAGCAGCAGAATGAGCTCAGGAAGGGAAATAACGACCAAGAAGCCCCAAGTGCGATGGTGGACAGCTGGTAAGCGTTCCTGAGGACCACGCTTTCCTACTCGCACGCACGGCACCCCACGTGCCGGCAGAAACTGGCACTGGTTTAATGGGCTGTAATTATTATTTTGTTTCTTTAAAATAAGCATTCAGGAAAAACATATACTAAAAAAACCAGTAAAACATTGACAGGATGGGGTGGAGTAACGCCAGTAGAAATTGCAAGTCTGCAGCAAGCCACCTTCAAAAGCCCAAGTGGAACAGCAGAGTTCCTGGATGGGTTTGGTTACCTGTTCCCCAAGTGCTGAGCCTGTTTTGTCCAGGTGTTCTTCCAGGTGTGAGTGAAGCAGAGCCGGGGGGATGCAGAGGGTAGCAGACCCCTCCCCACTTTGCGGCATCTCAGGAGGTGGCTTCCTAGGCTGGAGGAGAGGAGGAGTGGGAGCCTCCTGCCCCCCTCCCAGCTGGACACCTTGAGCCGTGTCCCCTCGTTTGCACCCCTGGGTGGTTTTTTCCAGCGAAATGGTGAGAGCTCAGGTAATGAGTGTGTGTGATGGTCAAGATGTCCTGTCATAAACAGTGTCAAAACCAGTTCCCAGAGTATGCGGGTGACAAACATTGAGCATTAGCTGGGTGTTGGTACTCTGATGTGACATAGCGGAGAAAACGGAGCCACCTGGAGTTGGGGCAGGGGAAGACACCAAACTGCTCAGAGAGACAATTGCCATTTTTTGAGTCCAAAACATGACTTTCTAGTCCAAAAAGAAAATAATGATAAAAAAAAAATGTGTAAAAATGAAGGCAGATGCCTCGGAGGATATTTCATGAGCTCAGTGATTACAGCCGTGTTGACAGCTTCCTGGCACAGAGAGCTGCCCGAGCAGATCCCACCTTCAGTGGCAGGGGACCAGGCTGCCGTTACACACACAAGAGTTTTTTGACACTAAAA
>NW_010420853.1:8222-13999 GCF_000710305.1 Buceros rhinoceros silvestris
AGGGCACCAGGCTGCCGTTACACACACAAGAGTTTCTGACCAGTAAACACACGGAAAGCAAGCGACGAGGTGTCCCTCGACAACTCAGTGCTCATGGGGGGATGTGTTTACTGCATTCCAGCAAAGCAGCAGCAAAACCTGCTCCTGCGCCGGAGCTGTGCTCAGACCCTCCTCCCCAGGCTGTCCCCCACTGCCTGTTGCTGCCCCAGCCTTGCCCTCACCCCTGTGCAGCAGGGTGGTCTCCACAGCCGGTGGGGTGCCTGCCAGCTCTCCCACGTGCTTACCGAGCGCTGAAGCACAGACTTCACAAGATTAAAAGAATTGGCAATTTCGAGTGCCCAGTTTGAGGCAGCTGATGTTTTTGATGGTACTTGGCCTTTTGTCTAATCCTCTCCATGTTCAAAGCATGGCTCCTGACGGCTTCCTCTGGAGCCCCGGATGTTCAGTGTTTCTGAAATCAGCCTCCCTCATCTCCCATTTGAGTATCCAAGAAAGAAGGCGCACGAGCGAGACCAGCCAGCATCATGCTGCGAGCTGCGGACCATCCCCAAAGGAGTGCTCCAGTGCCTGAATCCCAATTCCATCCTTCCTTTTCCTGCTTTGCAGCCTCTCTCCTGATCAGGACACAGCGTTTTAATGGCAAAGCTGCAGCAGATTTTGATGGGAGAAGGGCAAGCTGTCCTCACTTAAGGCTCAACACCTGGCCAAGCTCAGCCATGTTTTCTGGGTAGGAGAACACAAAGGGCACATCCCAGCTACAAAGATGCTTTCCCAGTTTTGAAGCTCCTGCTGTAAAGAGACCTGACAAAAAACAAGAGCATTATAAACAAACAGTAGCCAGAATTCAGCATATTTTTTCACGAGCTTCACTCTTGGGAACAGATTAACTGTTTTGGCTGAAGCTCCCCAGAACGATTTAGCTTCAGGCAGAAACCAGCGCGGAAAATTTCGTCTCAAACCATTAAATTTTGGCAAAGCCATGGGCAGCTGAGAATACAGTGTGGTAACGGGTGGAATGGGCTAAGCTCAGTAACCTGCCTTGCACCCGCTGCCCCATTGACTCATCTATTTCTGTAATTATTTGCTTAATCACAGAACACTTTAATAGTGTAAGCATAATTAATGTGTTATTAAGAGCCGTGCAGGCCATAAACCTCCTCGTGTCATAAGCAGAATAATTTGCGTTTGCACACATTTCTTCACCCAAAGATCTTGAAGCACTTTCCTGAAGTAGACATCATTAACCCAGGGTTACAGATGGTGAAACTGAGACCGAGCGGAGGTAAAGCCAATTGCCTCCTTCATCACTAATGTCCTTGCCTGGCAGATCGCTCAGACGGGGCATCGTGCACCAGAATACACAATCTCCTGCTCCTGCTGCCATGGGGAGGAGCTGAGCTGGCACTTTTCCGTGGATGTTCACTCCGAGCCAGAGCTGATGGCTATCCCCACCATCGGAGAGGACCTGCTGGCTCCTGAGCACTAGGCAGAACCTGTTTCTCGCTCAGTGCATCCTCTCAGCTTCCTGGGACCAAGCAGCTGCCGTGGGCTGCAGGTGAGCCTGGGACTGGCAGGAGGAAACCGGGGGTCTGGAGAGATAAACAGGTTCTTCTCTTTGCTCCTGTTCTGTGGAGCAGCTTAATGGGCCTCTTCCCTTTTGCAGAGGGAGAGGAGTGGTGGAGGGACACAGATGTTCTCTGGCCCCGTTTGCTCCGGGAGCCTGCAGAGCTCCCGGACTGGAGCAGAGTGATCCTGCAGGAGCAGCATCCCTCGGTAAGCATTAAGCACCCCTGGAGCAGGGACAACTGGCTGATTTGGGCTACAGGCAGCAGTGCTTGGCATTTGCCTCTGTCCTTGCCAGCTCCGCAGGACACACTCGCTATGTTTCTGTTTATGCAGGTGCCGCTTTGAAGAACAAATGTTGTTGTTTATAAAACCACGTGCAGTTCTTCTCTTGACAGAGCAGCAGAGCAGAGCAGCGCAGCACAGCCCGTCCCAGCACTGATATTCAGGGAAGCACCTGCTGCCAGCAGCACCCCGGAGCCCCATCCTCAGCCTGTTACCCTGCCAGCCCCCTGTCCCCAAAGGGCTGTAGATGGAGCGGCTGGAGCAGATGAAGAGCAAGACTCGCCCGGGCCCTGCCTTAAATGCCCGCCGAGGTGAGGCTGGTTCTCCTTCCCGAGGAACGTGGCAGCTCTTCCTGGCTGGAGACAACCCAGAGCTGCCTGGAAACGGGAGAGCAAGAGAAATCTTCTCAGCGAGTCTGCGGTGACCCCCAGCAGGGCTCAGCTTTGCAGGACACCCCACTTTCAGGCTACTCCCCACACGATCAATGCAAAGGGACCGCCCCAGTCCCCAGGCTGCAGCACTGCCAGCTGCCCTGTGCCTGCATCTCCATGCCGTGCCATGCTGCGAGCTGTCTCAGGGCCGAGTTGTCTCCCTCAATCTGTCTGGTTTTGATCAGCTGTTCCGTCCCAGAGCTGAGAGACTTCCCCCGATGACAGTCTCATCAAAACGATTACATTTCGACACAAATCCTCGGGTTTGACAGCTCCACGTTTTCTGACAAAACCCAAAACAAAACAAGGCACACTTGGAAATTTCTCAACCAGCTGCAGCATCACGTTGATGAGATTGTACATACTGGGGTGAGAAGAGGAATGGGAAACAACCGTAAGCTTTCCTCCTTTGCTTCCTGAGGAATTGGATTTCAAAGCGCGCGACAGACCTGACAAACCCCTGGTTCACGCAAACGAGGCAACTCCAGGAGAAATGCAGCTGCCGTCCGTCACGTTAACACCGCGCAGGAACCGCGCTGGGCAGGAGGCAAAGAAAATTGCAGTCACAAGAATTTAGGGAGCAAAATAATCGGTTCTTTTCACTGGAGCTTGTCGAGGGCATTTGCTGTGGGAACAGCGACGGGGCTCCAGTTACTGAGCACGGCCAGGAGGTACCAACTAGAGCAGTGTGTTCCCATCAACTCACCCATCACCGGTGCCAAGGCACGCCGTAACAGAAATTGGCTCAGAAGTGTCAGCTATTCGAACCCCTCTTGCCTTTTAGTACTTTTCCTGTGTAACAGCAACCTGCTTGCCCAAAATTTTAAGGTGCTTCAAGGCTGAGCTGCATTGACTCCACTTTTCCAACAGTCAGACACATCTTCTGCTCTTTTCTTGCTCTTTCCGTTTCTTCAGCAGCTCTACTTTTTGGTCTGGAAATACAGAGCAAACTGAAAAAATCCCCAAAGCTTGTAGTGTGCTTGGGAAGGAGGGTTCTTTCTGTCTCACAAGTTGCATTGCAAAGAGAAAGAAATTTTAAAACTTCATTTTCCAGGGATGGGGGAAGCTGCCTCCACGTCAGCACTGGGAGGATGGAGAGGGGAGAGACCCCGCCAGCAGCAGCAGGCAGTCGAGCCTCCATAACCGTCCCTACAGCAGGGCTCTGCTCAGGGAACTGGCACTGGCTCATCTCTGGATGCTCAAGGCCCATGCAGTGAAGAACTGGGTTCCACCTGGCCAGTCTCCTGGCTAACCCCCATCATGGAAGATGCTCTGGGATGGGGCACAGTGTCTGTGAGGACTCTGCTGGTCATGGCAACCAGTGACCATGGAGGCTGGTCCTTCCCAGGCCTGTGTGGGGGTGGAGGTATGCAGCAGTAAAGAGTAAAGCCACCACACCTCCTACCCAGAGGTCTCAGGAAAGGAAAGTGCAGGCTGGAGGGGCTTGAGAAATACTCGGGCATTGAACACAAGAGCAGAAAGAAATAGGAGAATGCAGGAGAAGACCGTGGCTCCCTTCAAGGTGTGCATGGGGCCAGCCTGGTGTCGCCATGCTCCTCCAGCCCCCCATGCTGCCACTCGCCCGAGCAGGTCCAAGGAGCAGGTGAATGAGAAGGAGTCTCCAGTCAGGAGTGCCTGGATTGGCCATCCTCCTGCCCAGCAATTTCTACGAGGAGAGCACTGGCAGCCCCGCTCTGTGCTCCGCTGAGACTGGGGACATGCAGCTCCTCGGCATCCAGGGAACTGGAACAGGAGGGAGAGGCTTGATGGTAATTGAGAGCGATGACTTTGAGAGAGGAGAATTTGAAAAATGAGACCTTAAACATGGCTGTGTGAGCTATTAGGGAGACTACGAAGAGAGGGAGGAGGGGGCGAAGGGTTTTCCTTTTAGAAAAAGTCTTCCTGGTTCCACTGGATAATCCCAATTTACCGAAGAGCTGAGGTTTAAAATGCTGCCACACTCCTCTCATTAGCCCTCCCCAGCAGCCAATGCCTCTGGGTGTTTTAAGGGGAAGGTGGGACGGGTGGTTTAGGAGATAATTGCTGCACGCGGCTGAACCCCTCTGCAAGTGGCAGACTCTAATTTGGGTGAATTCCTGCAGAGGCAGCTGCCCGGCAGGAGGGCTGTGCCATGCTGTGCCATGGCGTGCCGGGCTGTGCCAAAGAGCCACTTCTGGCCGTAGAAGCAAAGCACAGTCCTGGGGCTGGGACGAGCGCAGAGCTCCTGACTAGAAGGTAACAGGGAGAAATGATGCAAAGCAGGGCTGAGCTTCTTGCTGGGCTGAAACCAGGACTTCCTGACGGAGCCAGCAGAAAGAATACCCCGTGCGGGTCCAAGGTCCCAGAGGTGTCAGGCTCCCAGACAACTCCTCAGCCCTTTGGCTCCAGTGCTGGAGCTGTGTGTGCTGGAGGGCACTGGGACACCCACCAGCCGTCCCTCTGGAGCCCTGGATGTCCCATCAGCTTGCAAGGAAAAAGCAAGAAGCTCATGAGATGTGAGTGGGAGGCTGCTGGCAGAAGCTTCCCAAACCCAAAATATTTTAATGAAACATTTCAGTTCTGATGAACTGGCGCTTTGTTTCCAAGTGCACCCCCACCTCAGCGTTAGCTGGGGGAGCCCAGTGTCGGGAGCAAGCCCAAAGCCTGGCAGCCTCCGTCTCCTCGACTGCTCCAAACCACCCTCGCTCACACATGGGGCTCGCTGTGCCCAGCTCCTGCAGCCCCTGCGGCGCTCTGGATGGGGGCAGGAACGTGACCAGCAGATTTTAAACTGTGCAGGAGCCAAGCTTTGAACAAAAGCATCACTCTGCTGCCAGAATTACCCACAAATAGTTTGATTTTCCCAGCCTTTTAAACTGTGATATTCTAATAACACTTCCAGGGGAGAACTTCATACCCACAGAAGGTACCCACAGGCCCGGCTGCCCCTTTCTGCTCACGAGTCATTCCTTTCCTGAAGGGTTTTCTCTTTCTTCCTGAGCAGCATTGAGAGCGTTGCTCGTCCTGCAGTGCTGCGGCATTAGCCGACCACCATCACATACAATCGGCCAGAAGAAGGGAACCTGATTGCAAACGCGACACCAAACTGACCGTCGAGGCTGGAGTGCATCCACACACACACACACACACACACGCTCGCCAGAGCCCCCTGCAGAGCAGCAGAACAAACAGGAGGAACACAGAAGATGTCTTTAAAAAGCTGTTTCCATTTTCCGGAGCATTGTTCAGCGCGTATGAAGCCGAGCTATTTCCCCTGGGGTTTAGCCCGGCCTAAAAACAGGCACATCATCTTTTACCATAACTGGATGTGCCTGTGGAGCCCCACGGCGTGGCCGCAGCCCCCGCACGTGAAATCGGGGAGTTGTTCTACAGCACGTGGCTTGTCCCTCGTCCAGGACGGTCCCAGACTGGCTTTTAAGCAGTACTTCACCATCGCGGCAGCTGGAGTGGAGCTGCGGGTCTCCGGCAGGGTCCACAGCTGGCAGAGGCGGGCGAGCA
>NW_010420853.1:14124-18299 GCF_000710305.1 Buceros rhinoceros silvestris
CCACAGCTGGCAGATGCGGGCGAGCATGGGCTGGTTTAGAGACAGACTTAACAGCCACCCAGAACGTTAGTGCATTCTTCCAGGATGCTCTCCCATTTGCAAAGCCTTGTGCCCATGGGGGTGACGCCGCCTACGGATCCTTCAAAATATCACAGGGTTGGCGTCTCTCCCTCACTTCTGTTCTTCTCCAGTGAGGAGGAGGGACAAACCCTCAGGTTCCCCCTGAACACATCCCTCCTTGATGTCTCCAGCCTCCCATTAGCTGGGTACCTCTCGCGTCGCCTAGCACCATTGGGGACGGGTTGCCCTTTGCTCCCTTTCATCCTCTCTGCGACATTCATGTGCTGCCATGAGGGGCAGGGAAGGATTTCCATTCTGGCGGACACCGACCGGACCCCCGGGGCTTGCCATTAAAAGGAAGATGAAGAACCAGGGGAGAAGAATAAAGACAAACTGAGCCATCTCAGCTCTTTCTTCTCCCTTTCTCTCCCCAAGTCAGAAATTCCTAATTGATCTGAGCTCTGTGGGTGCCTGAGCACTGCCCCTCTGGGACCCCTGACCCCGCACAGCACCTGCCCCAGTGCATCAGCTGCGGGAGGAGAAGTTGTAGCCGCGACCAACTCCTGCCTCGCCGCTCATCTCCCCCTTGCTCCCAACAGAGACATTTATTCCTGTGAAGATGTGACAGAAAAGGTGGAACAAATAATTGCAAAGATCTGAAAAACGTTTTTGTGGTGGGAAATATATTCGGGAAAGGGCAAAAAATAAATGAGAGAGAAAGGTTTTGAACTGATGAAGAAAACAGGGTCTCGCCAGAGCGTCCCGGAGAGACCCCATTTCCCATTAATGGAGAAAGCAAATTGAAGGCTAATTGCTGGATTTGTAGAGGGTTTTTTATGTCGTATGAAACAGGATCTGTGTTGTGATTCATGCGCTCTGTGCACCAAGCGAGCACCTTCAGGAGCAAGCTGCTTTAGCCATCAGGCGTCACCATGCATTGCCCCAGCACCAGGAGCATGCTGGAGGCTGGGTGGGAAGGGGAGCAGCCAGCCCCATCTCCCTGTCACCACAGAAAGGACCACATCCCACCGCCATGGGTGCAAGCCCACCCAACACTACACTGGAGCACCCCATGGTCCTGCAGCTTCCCTTGGTGCTGCCAGCCCCTCACCCTGGTTCTCCCCACCCTCCTGTCTGCCCCTTTCTGCCCCAGTCTTTTTTGCCACCCTGCAGGTCGGGGGTTCTGGGGTGGCAGGTTACTCATGGACACTCGTTGTTCAAAGTTGACCGAATCTCTTCACCACTGCAGGGGATGCTCCAGCTTGGCAGCAGCTGCCTGAGGTGGGATGGTCCAAGGTGGGATGGCCCGAGGTGGGTTCGCCTTCTCTACAGCTGCCTTGCGGGAGTCATCTCCATAGGAACAGTGATGGAGAGGAGAGGGGACACAGAGCCCGTGGGAGCAGCAAGGCTCGGGGAGGGGGCGACAGTGTATTTTCTGCTCTGTTTGAAGAGAGATGGAATGAAAGAAAGATGAAAGGCAGAAAAGGATGAAGACAGGAGAGGTGTTTTCCGCTTGCCTGATGGCTGAGCAGACTTCATCTGGGGAGGCTGCGGCGCATCTCATACCCAAGAAGCTCCTGAGAAGCAGACCCTGGTGCCCGCTGGCTCCTGGGGACTTCTGCTGGATGCAGCAGGGCTTTGGATTTTGATCTTTGTACAGGGCCCAACCTGATGCAGGTCCTGCTGCAAAGGGACAAATAAATGCAAAAATGTGATTAAATACCCCGTTGTCTGCTGCACCTACCAAATCGTTTCTGTTCCTAAAATAATTGTGTATGTGTTAAATGCCGACTAATTAATGTGCACATATTTAGAGGAGGATTAACAGCAATGTAATCAATGTAGATCTATTGTGGCTAATTATGTATGTGTATCTATTACATACGTCCTAATCTTCTATAAATATGGTTTTTATAATCACTTCGTTAGTGGGTATCTAAAGTAATGCCAAGAATTTGCAATACAAGTTAGACCCTGGCTCCATTCCAGCTCAGGTAATTACACCCTGGCCCTACTCAATACTTCTGCAGCTTCTCCTGGGAATATATTTATTTTTAACTTCCCATCCAAAAATGTCTAATAGTGTCACTGTGAACTGTGTGGCACCCCAAAGGGCACCGTGGCATCGCAGCAGAGGGTGGGGTGCAGGATCTGCATGCTGCGTATGTTTAGCCCATCACAAATGGAGATGAGGTTATTATTAGTCCCCGCAGAATATCCGTAACAGCTTTCTAGTCTGGGGAAAAGATGCTGTTAAATAATGAGGAGGATCTGAGAGGCTTGTTGGATGAAATCTATCAATCTGTCTGTCTGGGCTCACACACCACACTCAGCACCGCGCTCCACCGCTTCCCTCCGGGGACGATGCTCGAACCCCGGTTATGTTACAGTGCAGGGGCTGGTCTGCCCCGGCACCACAGCAGTGCTTAGAGACGAGGGGTGTTGATGTCCTTGGACCCCAGTGAACCCCCGGGCCCAGGAGGATGCTGGAGCTGAGGGCAAGCTCCGGGCTGGGAGGAGGAAAACTACAGCCTGGCAGCAGTTCCTTTCCACCTCTGCCCAGGCTGCTGCGCCGCATCTAGGTTTTGCAAGCACCAACCTCTCTTGGCTTTCTGGTTTTTCCCTTTTTCTTTTTTTGAGCAATGACGTTGGGAAGAGCTTGCTGGGGGAGATCTGTCACACACAGCAAATGGTAAAGAGGTGGCAGCTGCGCAAACGTCAGGCTGTCCGGAGGGCTCAGGAAGCAAAGAACAACATACATGTTTCACCACAAGTCCAATTACACTGGGGTTAAGTTTGGCACTTCAGTAGTCAAAACATCTTTCAAATGTCTCCTCAGGCTGGAAACCCCCCCTCCAATAGCCACAGAAAGGGGGAAGCGTAACCCAATCTGCTGCTCCAGATTATTCAGTGTTCAACCATGTAATGGAGATTAATCACTTCTTCCTGTGATGCCCAGAAATACCTTTCATGTCCGGAGCACTCTTCCCCGTTCTTTGATATTCACAGGGCGGTGGAAATGGAGGGGGAGAGGACAAGGCGGGGATCCTTCAGCTGGGCAGGCACCAGCGCGGGCACCAGCACAGTAAGCGCTTGCCAAGTGTCCTGCACTGGTCTACAAGGTGAGACACTGCTCGTGCAGGAGCCTCAAGGAAGCAGCTTCTCTGCTCTATCCCATCATGTTGTGCCTCATCATCCCAGGGTCCATGTCATGACAGAGACCAATTAACTGGCTAATTGGCAAACCCATATCATGTGAGCTTTCCAGGTTCTGGAGTAGCACTAAGCCAGACACGAACCATCCCTGCCCCCTGTCGCCCAGGGGACAGCACAGTGGAACACATTCTGCTCTCTGGCTTGCACCAGGCAGCTCTGGGAAGGCGAGGAACCCTCTCAGATGCTGGGGGAAAATAAGGCAGCTTCCATCGGAGCGCTGCAGACCCGTAGGTTTTCTCTCCTAACTCTCTAGGATGTGCAAAGAGCCTGAAAAGCTGCGGTGGTTTCCCAGCCTGGAAGAGATGGGAAACTCACTTTATTCTTCATAAAACAAGGACCTGTGACCTTGCTTGCTGTTCCCTCCCTGCTGCCGTCTGTTGGGGCTGATGAGTTTGAAGCTTCTCCAGTGAGAGGGGCAGAAAAGCAAGGTGCCCAGAGCCAGGCAGCCTGGGTTGGGTGTGGAGAATGTACCAGCCCCATGGGTGGTGTCACCGCAGGGACGTGGCACCTGTCCCAGGACATGGGACGGGTGGAAGCAGCCTGGCCAGGCGCAGGATCTGTGGTGTGATGGTTCCTGTGCAAAAAGGGTTCTGGAGGTGCTGGGCTGTGCAGCGGGTTGTGCTGCCGGCACAGGCATGCGTGCAGGCTTTCCTTTTTCATTTTAACCTAAAGACCCTGAAATATTGCGTTCCAGCTGACAACTAATAAAAGCTGTCGTGTCCTGTATCACAGCAAACATCTGCCAGCAGTATGGCTCCCAGTGGGATAAGAGCTCTAACAGGAGTTCAAGGTCTTTTTTTGGGGCTTGCTGAAAGAGAGCAGAGGGAGTGTGCACGGCCAGGCTTCGCCTCCGATTGGGGTGCTCCTGAGGTCCTCCTAGTCAGCCGCATTGGAAGAGC
>NW_010420853.1:18431-19617 GCF_000710305.1 Buceros rhinoceros silvestris
ACCCCAGAGGGACTCCCCAAGGGCCAGCACCACCCCAGCCACGGCAGAGGGGTGACGCCCACTGCCGGGGTAGCTCGAGAAGGAGTCAACCGAGCTGCTGTAAGATGCAGAACTAGCAGCGCTCCGTCCCCGGCTGTAGATAGGGTACTGTCTGTTTACTGGTTCTGCTCACAGGGTGGGCTAAGCCTGCACATTACCGGCGCTTGCAGAGCCCCTTCTTGGCACCGGCAGCACTCGGCCTTTGGTCTGCTTTAGAGCCGATGGTATGTGTGTTTACCCAAGCAGAGCCTCGGCAGAGCAGCACTGTAAGTGATGGCAGGGAGGGAGGGAGAGAGGTGCTCAAGCCCATGCCTTTGTGTTATAAACAGCCGCCGGTGAAGCAAACCGCTGCCTGTCCCGTCCCTCCGCCTGGTCTCGCTGGTTTGCCTGGCCACACCAGAGTGTGCGGGAGCACAGGGGACAGGCGGTTGTGAGAGCCGTGGAGCTCAGCACGGGTCAGGATGCTGCAACCCATGAAGGTGGCATGGTGGCCCTGTCTTGCTCACGGGGAACCATAGTCATGGGATTTGGCCACCAACAAGACACAGGTGGCACAGCTCCCCATGGAGTGTGGGGCAGCAGCTGCCATGGGGGAAAATACACAGTACCAGGCAAGCAAGGGAAACCCAAACAAAAGCAGCGTGTGGCAGCTGTGTGCAAAGGAAATGAGTAAAGACCCTACAGGACTCACTAATGGCTTCCACCGAGCGCCTCTGTCTCTTACGAGGTCTTCACTGTGCTAGTTTGGACACATCCCATATCCCACAGACCCTCATTATCCTACTTGTGTTCACTGCGGTTCTCCATAAATATTTTATGAGCATCCTCTTTGCAAGCCTTTCGTTTGGAATTGCCCAGTGAAACTGTCTGCGTGGAAAGGAGACGAGAGAGAAGAGAGGAAAATTAATAAGAAGAATGATCATGGGAAGGAGTGGGGGGAGCAGAGAGGATGGCGGGGAGAAGGAACCTCTGTCTTCCCTTGATAACTAGGTTGTCTTGCCTCTGCTGTGCTCTGATAATGGGAGAGCAGTGGTGTCTCTTAGCCAGGGGTTCTGTGCAGAGGACTGGTTTCCAGGTGTGCTGCTCAGCTGCCTCTTGCACTGCCCACGGGGACAGACCCCAGCCGTGCCATGAGTCCCGGGGCAGG
>NW_010420854.1:0-1884 GCF_000710305.1 Buceros rhinoceros silvestris
CGTGTGTATATATATATATATTTGCTTTTCTACGTGCATACTGCATCTAGCATGCTGATTGATTATACATTTCCCTTCTTTCGTGTGTAACCGTCGTCCGATATGGAGTAATACAACAAAAGTGCTATATCTTGATGTCCAGTCCCAACCCGACTCTCACTATATATTGTCATAACTGTAGGCAGAATTGTAGCTTAGTTAATTTGATTAAATGTTTTTGTTATTGACAGATACAGGAGTTGTAATTTAATAGCATAACTTTTGAAATAATAACTTTGTTTGTCTGAAAGGCCTATTTCAAAGGGTGGACAGCACTAAGTTTTAAATAATTATATTTGAGAAATTTGTGACCTCCAGTTTCTGATAACGCATGTATCTTTTTCTGACTAGACCCTTACAAACAGATTTTCCCCGAAGTTTCTATTTTTTCATAGATGCTCACTTGTCTAGTTGAGTCACTTGTGCACAACGATGTGGCAATCTCCGGTTCCGTCCCCTGGAGCAGAACTGACCTGGCGTTTCCTGCTTGCTGAGAGACACCCCCAGCAGGCAGTGACATCATCCTTTCGGGGCTCACGGCTGCCTTGCTTGCCGTGGCTCGTGCAGCTGGTTAAGGTGCTGGGGTGGCAGAGCTGTCTTGCGCCACCTCTAGCATGTTGTACGTCCTGTGTCACGTGGCAGGGCTGTCGCTGAGCATTATCTGAGTGAAATCCATTACCGAGTCAAGTGGAGGTGGCGGAGTGGGCGGCGGGAACCTGTGACCAGTCGGCTGAAACACGCAAAGGGCCTCTGTAGGATTAGAAGCTAAGTAAGTGCCAACTAAGACCCACGTGAGAATTCCACAGGTAATTAGGCTTCTTGTCCCCACAGTTTTGTAATGGGATCTGGGAAGCTGAGTTGCTGTATTTTTTTTTAAAAAAAAGTTCTTTTAATTAAAAAAAAAAAACTTGCTCAGAAATGCATGTAAAAATTTACATTTACTTTATTTCTGCTGCTATAATGGCTGAAGCTTCAGCTTTTCTTTCTTGAGGTCTGGACCCTAACGTAACTGGCTGTACCTGTGCAGTGTAGGACTGGTAGCTGTAATTATTGTTCACATGCAGTCGTTTCATTAGACAGGAACTGAGTGCTGTAGAGCTGACATTTAGTTTGCATTTGTTAGCACGAAACCTGGAATTCAAAGAGTTTTCTAACTTCAGAACTCATGTATTTCAATATTGTTTCCCTATTTCATGATCTTTAGTGTTATATGCATGGTTTTGTGTTTCCTTATTAGCCGAGCGAGCTATTTATTCTGAAGAGACAGAAACTAGAACTTCTTAAATGTTAAGCTTAATTCTTCTTTTTCCAAAGGGGAGAAGCCCCAGAAGAACACAGGATTTAAGTCTGCAAGGCATAGCTTGTTCTCCCTGCGTGTTACTCTGCCTATTCCACGTAAAAGGACCTTATGAAGTGAGTTTAATGTTGGCCAAGTTTTGTTTTGTTTTGTATGACTGCTTAAAAGCAGTGGCTCTTGAGAATCGTTTTTTTCAGTTGTGACCTCCGTAAGGATCACTGAGGTGCTTTAGCGTGACAGTGAAAACAGATGTTTACACGGCGCTGCAGGAAGTGGGCTAGGGCAGCAGCAGGGACCCGTGGCCCTGCCAGGCAGCTCATTTCACAGTCAGGATGGGGAGCAGGGGCGCAGCCGCGCGGGCAGCGAGATCGCATGTTTCCAGTGGCAGAAGAGAAATAATGGCGGTGTGGTGGGAACGCCTGTAGGCCCGGGCCACATTCTTGCCCAGCAGCATTTAGGCATCGGGGAGCTGGGCTTGCCCCCTCCCAGCAGTGTGCCCTCGGGTTGTGGCTGGGAGACGCGCTCCCCGCGGTTTCCCACGGAGCGAA
>NW_010420854.1:2044-6608 GCF_000710305.1 Buceros rhinoceros silvestris
AATCACCAGCGCGGGGCCACCTCCGTGTGCGGAACGCGGGGCTGCCGTCTGTTACGGAGGGGAAACAAGGACACAGGGAAAGGATTTTCCCGCCCTTGCTTACGCGGCAGATGGTCTGAGATGCATCCCAAGCCCCATCTCAGCTCTACGTCCTTTGACGCAGCACGTCTTTCTCAGATTCAGGTTTGCATTACTGCGTTCCACGTATCAGAAACTGCCCTGAGGTTTACTAGTGACATTCCTGTGCGCTACGTCATGTTTTTTCAAAAGAAATGCCAGAGCCTGCCTGAAGATGCTATTGCTTCCTGTCCTGGATTAGCACCTCTTACAAAACAGGGCAGTCTAGGCTAGTTGGTAACTTAAAAGCTTAGTTTACTTTCTGACATCACCTAAAGAGTGCAGCTGATGTTGCTTTCGCTGTTAAGTGTGTTGTAATTAAAATAAATCCCTATTACTCCACTATCCTTCTATTCAGCACTGACCTATCAGTAGTATTCAATAAAATAAAACAAAAAAAAAGAGAAAACCTTGACGAGTTACACTTCAGTGAAGTATGAGGCAGATGATGACAAAGCAAGCCACACAAGCACAAGGTGACTTAACAAAGGTGGCCACAGGGTGCCCACCGTCGCGGTGTTAACCCAGAAGGAACAGCAGGTGTTTAGGAAGGGCCTCTTCAAGCTAAAGCCCAAGATGCAGTGATAAAGTTGAAGACACCAAACCAACAATCACTGACCGAGACAATGCAGAAATTCTAACTGGTTCTTTAGCTTCCCCCCGCCCCTTCCCCACAAGACAGGAAAATTAAGAAACATGCCCTAAGAGGGTAAGTTTTCCCCTTGCCCGTTCAGTTCTGTTAGAAAGGCGAAGAACAGATTACCCTGAGACGTTTCCAGTTGAGACCCAAGATCGCGACGGCTGCATTGCCTTGCTCACGATTCCACGTACGGAACGGAAGGCTCAGTCTGTATTACCCAGAACCCTCCTCTCAACATGTGGTTCATTTTAATTTTCAAACGAAGTGGCACTACTGCATCGGTTTAACATCTGCTTTAATAAATTTCATGTTTAATGTGGCAAGACTTCCAAAAGCTTGCTAATTTATTGCTTTCTGTACAATTTAAACAGATGTAAATAACTGATCTTGGACACAGTATACTCACATTTTTAAATAAAGTGCTCAAGAACAGGTTAAGCATTGTAATAAAATTTCCCTTTTTTTAAGCTAGCATGGAGTAGACTCTTCTTTCCTCTGCAAACACCAGAACTACATATAAACACACAACGATGGTGTAAAAATGGACATTTATTACAGCTAAACCGATGTGACAGACAGAGGTCAAACAGTTTATTTGTCACAATCACAACGAAGCTTAATCCAGCCAAGCACATACAGGTGACAGTGTAAACTTTAAAAACATGTTTAATACATATAAAATTGCTTCAGGTTTGGCTTGAATTAATTTCAGCTCTTCAGTCTCACACACAGGGTCTTCCCGCTACCGCTTTATCCCTGCCTGTCCCTGCACGTTGTGCGCTGGCGAAACACAAACCCCGGCGTCTGCAGCACGCCCAGGGATCAGAGCGCTCTCCCACAGCCTGGTGTTTCTACATCCCAGACGGGCTTAAGTAGACAAGTTCTAACGCCGTGAGCTCACCAGCTCGCCCTGGCACTGCCACGGAAGGTGCAGACCCAGCCACCCCCGCCCCAGATGGCCCTTCTGCCGCCACACGGATCAGGGGACGGGGAAGCTGCAGTGCTGCGCCTTTCCTCTTGGGTTAGATTTGACTGTCAGAGATGGCAGCGAGCCCACGGTCTAGCTCTCCAGATGGCCGTGCAAATGCTCGGGCTGGCAGCGCGCGACTGCCTCCAGCAACAACGCCAAGCTAAGCGCTGGGAAAACGTGGCACTACCGGCTCAAGTGAACAAGCCAAAACGTGGACTCTGGAGTGACAGTACCAGGGAGGGACTTCTCAGGGACCAGGCAGCAGAACTTGGCTACTCCAAAGCACGGCCAAAACCTTCTCAAAACTCGAAAGCATACATGAAGGGAATTTCCTAAGTGAAACGGGTTTCACGTAGTTACTGAAAGTCTGCTCAAAGTGTCAAAATACTACTTGGTGTCGCTTCACAGGACTTGCAGTGAACCTACCATACCAGTCTAATATTTAAAAGCTCTCACTGCAAATTACTTGGTGCAACTGCAGGTCACGCAGGAGTTTCGCGAGGGAAGAAGTGTCACATGTTAAAGGTGTAAGTCAAGAAAAACAGTCACAATGACACTGACAGGACTATGGGGTGGTTTTTTTTTTTTTTCAAGCGTAACTATAAAACACCAGTAAATACAAATTAATTTGTAAAGTTTGAAATAATAAAAAAAAAGTCCCTTTTGTAAAGCTCCTTCTTTCCCATCTACAGAAGTACCCAATTTTCCTCTCTACCCAGTCAGAAAACCTACCTCCTTTTGTGGGTTTATGTTCAGAGCAGGCTCATATCACATCTAAAAGTAGTTTCCTTACGTGGATTTTTTTGTTTGTTTGTTTTACTACATGCATTCCCTTTTAGTACAGTGACTCGCACAGTTTTGTTCCAGGCAGCTGCACTTAAATACACCTTCACTTCCAGGGCGTGGATCAGCGTGCAGTGCTCCTGCACAAGCAGTATCGCCCTAACAGTTCGATATGCAGGTCCAACGGGATTCTTTGGTATAATGACAATTCAGTAGGAAACTGTTATTTCCAACTTTATGCATCAACTCAAGCAGAATCACCACAAGCAGTGACTAAAATGTAGATGAACAGAAATCTTTGGTTGCATAAAACCAATTTCTACACAGTAACACGTGGTAGTCGGAGCTGTTCGTGTAGTTTCTTTTCATTTGGATATGCCATGTCATAATGACACATTTATTTCCTGAAGTCAAGTTTGCTTATAAAAACCAGTACACTTGTTGAAGTCAAAAGCAATTTTCCTACAAATGCAGTGAAGGGAGACACTGAGTCAATTCAAATCTAATTCCCTTTGTGATTTTTGGGCTTTTGTTTCTTGTTCCCTTTTCTAAGGAGTATTTCTCTTGTAGGCCTGAATGAAGCAGCTTAGCAAACCAGTAATACTGACAAACAGCATCTTACACCATTAGCTAAACGTTACGATGAAGGCAGTGAACATTTACAGTATGGAACACTGAGATGTCATCAGCTGAAGTGAAGGTTTATGTCAGTCCAATCTCTTCAAGTACACTACGTGGGGTCTCTGCTTCCTACGGAGGGAAAATTTGAGAGAGTGGTAAATGGATCCTGTGCTTCTACTGAGCGGTACCGTAACACGGGTTAGTACAAAAGACGCTTAATTAAGAACGAAAAGCTGAGAGACAGGGAAGTATAAAAGTTCTGCAGTGTGTACACACGGTATTAGCTGCGCTTTTCAAACAGCTGTTAATTAGATCGTCACGGTTCGCAGGAGTAGATGGTAGATTTTATTGCCCTTAAGCATAATAAAAATAAAGCAAGTCAGATGTACCAGCAGGGAACAAATCACAACCCAGTCACACAACTATGAACCGGGGAGGGATGGGGAAGCATCTTGCAGTGGAGTCAGTGATTTTTGTGGTGAATCTGTTACAGAAGAATCTGTAAATGGATGAATGAAATGACAGATGCAGCTCAGATACAGTATCCCTTAAGCTCTTTTTATGAAGAGTCAAGATGGGTTTTTTACACCAGTCCCGTGCTTAGGCCATGAAGCCAGGTCAAGATACCTTGGCACACCTGGTGTCAATAAACTGACCCCTGCCAAAGTGGAAGAATCGCCGGGACTGGAACTGTGTTATTCCAGGCATAAAGTTTCAGGTTAATTCTAATCTTAATAAGTTTTGTTTAGATTCAGAGCAGTTTTAGTGCCAAATGCCAAAGGGTTATCATCAGGTTTTGTATTCATTATTCCTACAGCATCTGGAAAGAACGAGTGAGTAGTTCATAAGAAACATTAGGCTGTCCTTTTCCACAATTTTTAATACCCTAGTAAATAAAAAGGGATACTGTGTCCTTATGGAAACATGAAAAGTTTCAGTACCCAGAGCATGAATAAACTTACTTTAGCATCCTAAAACAAGACATGAAGTCATGAAGCAGAAAAAAAAGGCAGATAATTGTTAAGGCAAACATATTATTTTTCAACTGCTTTCTAATTATTTATTTAAAAAAGCCTGTCAGTAAAATACATAATTAATCGCTTTAAATCTTGCAATTAACACCTGAACATTGTCTCTATCAACCTTTACTATGTAGCACAAAACACTCAAGGTTACAATCCTCATTCAGTCCATGTGTAAGGTGTTTCAGTTCTGAAGGAATGACCCATGGTATTTTAAAGGGATCTTAATCTCAAAGTTAGTGAGTGCTTGGAACATGCCACCTCTGAGCTCTTCGAGGTGGCTTCCAAAATCCAGCAGCAAAAAAGAAATTGCAGGAAAAAGGCAAGTTAAAAATGGAAGGAAAATACTCATTGAATTAAAGATACATTGGGGGGTTAAAAAAATAAGATAATTATATAAAATAATTTTAA
>NW_010420855.1:0-4749 GCF_000710305.1 Buceros rhinoceros silvestris
CAGCTCTTCCTCCTCTGTCGCGTTTGCTCCTTTTACTCGCAGCACCAGACACCTGATTCTATATATGCTTGTTAATTTCTTGTTTGTTTTTGTATATAAATACTGTTCTATTGTTATTTAGTTTCCTAAATGTAACTGAGGCCTTGCCTACATTTTCTTCTTATCTCTCCTTGACCCTTATCTCCTGAAACGGGGAAGAGGCTGACTGGAGAGAAAAATTGTCCCGTGGTTGGTTCCACCTCAGTGCCAGCTGGTGACAGGCATTTGCATTTAAACATCCTAATGTTATCCATTCATCAAACTCTCCACTGAATGAACTGTCTCTGCACTGACTTTTAGACATTTGCAGCAAACAAACCCAAAATATTAGTTCTGGAAATTTTAAAAAAGAGAAAACCCAAACTCAATATCTCCTGCATTATTTTAAAGATCTTTCAGTATGTGTTTCTTTCTCATAATCTGTAGGAAGAGCTATACCCTTCATCTTGCCTGGAGCTACACTCTGATCCTGTCCAGAGCTGGCCCTGAGTGAGCTTAGTGTTTTTGTGGCAGGTGCAGCCCATCCTGACAAGGACCTGACAAAGACCGGGGCTTGCACAAACCCCTAATACAAATCAGCTCAAAGTCGTAGAGTTATTACTTGGCCCCTCATGGTCCAGCCTGTCTCCGACTGATGTTTACCCCCAACTAATTAGAATGACCACATTCACACTACACTAGGGTATAAAAGGAACCCTGCCCAAGAAGCAAGTGGTCCTCCTTGAAGTAGCAGGTTTTGCAGTCCGAGACTCTCCCCTTTGATCAGGACGCCATCCAAGAATACTTCTAAGTATTAAGCGAGCCCTCAACTCCGCTTTGTTGAGTGACCCCTTGGATAGAGTACCCTTGAGTGGGAGATTTTCTCTTGTATGACTGAAGTGTACACATTTTGGTTCATCTTCCTTAAAAAGTATTCCTTAGAGTTTAGGGAATTTATTGTGTAATAGTATATTCCCAACTGACATCCGAACTTCTAATTACTTTGGTGTGTCGGAGTGCTGGGAAACTTTGGTTGCAATAAATCCACAATTTTTGGGTAGCTGCTGCTGTCTGTTTTGTGGGTGTCTCCACAACAGTTTTCATTGGATTTCACAGTGAAATAGAGAAGGCTTTCTGTAGTGGTCAGCCTCGTGTCTGAACCTGTAACAAATGTAGAGATTATACAGAGCTTAGAGGAGAAGGAAGGAAGCCTGAGTTAAGATGTAAAAGTATCAGTTCAGTCCAGCTGAAACATGTGAAGCAAGTGTGTCAGAAGTGTAAAGATCACTCAGCTTCGTCATGAAAACTCACCAGGCAAGAGTACTACATTGTACATCACAAAGAACAGGCTGTCCTGTGTTCTTTGACGGAAGGATGTCACTAAGAGCTGGATTGGATATGTACTGTAGACATCCAATTTAAAGATGAAACGAGGACTACAGACCCTTCTTGGCAAAGACAGCACAGAGACATCTTGCTAAAAGGCACTCAAAAAGAGCTAAATTACCTGTGGAAGAAAGAAGCGAGACCAATGAAGCTACCACTACAGTAACTCATTGGAGAACATTTTTCTATCAGGCAATGTATAAGGGCTATTCAAAAACATGTGGAAGGAAGAAAAGGTACACGCATGAAAAGTCATTTCTAAAGATACAGCATGCATAGTTAGAAAGAATATCAAGGACTAGACTTTTAAGTAAACTCTCTGTTTTGTTTTTTCTCTTTTGTTTTATGTTTGTTGTTGTCAAACAGTATGGTTTCTGCAAAGAAGTTTGTGTAAGAGACAAATTCTTGTGATGACAGGAAATAAATGGATGGTGGAAGTGATGACACACCGTACGATGGCAGACAAACAAACAGAGAGCAATAGCATTCTGTTTGAATGATTTAAAAAACCAAAACATGTAATTTGAGTCAATGTTTGTTCTGTGGCACATTGTCACTTGCCTTAATCATCCTACATTTCCACCATAAAATCCTGAAGTGAAATTTATCATGTTGTCATAGCCATCAACATCTGAGCAGACATCCTTAACCCTCCTTTCTAGCTGGTGAAGAAGCACTCGAAAGCATGACTGTATTCATTTATTCTAGAGTCTGCATTAGGGTGAGATGAAATCCCAAAGCTGCCTATTTCACTTGACCACAAAAGTAGCATAAAATTTTCTAAGTTTACCATAAGCCTTGTGTGAGTCTCTAAAGAGGTTGCATGAAACTCACCTTTTCATTTTGCATAGTAACCTTCCAGTGGACAGAACTATATCCATTTGACAATGCAATTTGGTGCACACTTTAAACTCTATTATTCTTGTATTTAAAAGTTTATTTTTTAATAAAAAATTGTATTGATCTGTCATTCATAAAGATCCATTGTAAAAGTTACAGTAATAGAGGAATGCATATGAAGTGATTTTTTTTGTGTGTGTACATAGCATAAAACTTGTAAAAAACTATATCTGCATATCTATATTTGGAAGGGAACATATGCTTGCATATCTATTTCCATTAACTGTTATCCTCTTTATATGCAAAAATTGTCTCCGGATTATATAGAAGTGAGTGCATTAATTGCAGCATAAAAATTCACCCTCAGAGACTGCTACTAGAATTTAATCCACTTATGATACATTTATCAGGAGTGATTTAAAATTAGACTTTCACTTCCTTTCATTTTCTTTAGGTTTTAACTGTCCATGTGAACAGTGGCTTGAAGTTGTGATTGATTACTTACATAGACTAACCGCTTACAGAACTATAACATGGGGAAAGGGCACTGTAATTAAATGTTTTCAACTGCAGGTATTAGCATTCAAGAAGAATAGCTTTTCAAAGGAAGATCAAGCCTTACAACCATGAATACACACTGACAAGGTAACTGTCAGTACCAGTCAAAAACTGGTACAAGATCTTTAAAATATCCTACCTGTAATTGTGAAATGGTTAGCAGGCTGTCGATTGTTCTGTGGCTGTATCTAGATTTACTTCCATATGACGTTTATTTTGTATTAGAAAAACGTTAAAAGTCTTGACAGGTACAAAGTACAATTTTTTTTTTCCATTTAGTTTTTAATTGTCCAAGGCAGAAATCGATTTCTTTCAACATGCTTGAATAGCACCTTTTAAAGAGAACCTAGATCACCCCTGGAAATATTTTATATTATCTCTTCAGAAATTGTATGCAACTGTATTGTTACATTGTATTTTATTTCCCATGACCCTTTGACATATTATGGATAGCAGGTATATGACTTGAAATTTTATAACATGAAATGGAAACAAAATTTCATCCCAGGATGAAGGAAGATTTGCCTGGACTGCTGAAAGAAAAAAAAGTCTTTTAAGGGTCATCATGACTTGTGTCCCAACCCTACCAAAAGGCTGGAGACAGTATTGCTTGAACAAGAGGGCAGACCTGAAATTTTTATAGAATTCATTTGTCAGAGCCCTGCCTAGTAACTCAGGTTAACTCTGCAACTATATGACTACTGATACTATATATAACTATGTAACTGTATATAGGTATATTGTTAACCATCCTGCAGAGGAGTTTGATGCAGCCTGTGTTTGTTCCAGGTACAGATCTGATCCCAGAATCTGGTTACAGGAAAGAGAATTTCTGGAAATGGTTTCTGGATCCCAGCAGGCACTTGCACCCCAGCAACACTGGCAAGTATCCAGTTGGCAAGTGAGGGCAATTCTCCTATTGGAGAATTTTCCTTTCCTTCCTAAATGTCCCCTGACTGAGGTTTGTTTTCTACCCTGGACAATATTTAGGCCAACCTCAGCTTCCCAGTTTAGCCAGAACAATGTAGCCAGGAGGAGGGAGGAGAGATTGTGAGGTGAGAGATTTGCATTGCCCACAATCTGTGACTATTACGCACACTAATTAATAATGCTTTGCACCAATATAGCTCAATTGATTTAAGGTTCTGAAAGTAATTTATAAGTATTGATTGATTCTATATCATGCTAGATACTCCACATAGGCAGGTGTTACATCTGTAAAACAGTAGAACAACAACAGTGGTTTCAGTTTACTATTACTTGTGGAATAAAATCTGACAGACAGAAGGAGGTTTTACCACCTGTGTTATTTTTTAACACCAATAAAATTGTAATTCATAGGTGTAAATTGAAAACACAATGTTGTAACCATCTTTTTTGCCCCTAAAATTAATGTGGGCTCAAGGAATAAGTACATGACAGTAGTGATTATGAGGAAGTATGATGTTAAAACAAATGTCCTGCCTTTTTAGCATTCCAAGATAGAAGAGTGGAACAACAAATATTTCAAGCTTTTTCTTTGTTGAAAAATTATATAAACACATTCATAGGTACGTGTACATATTATTTCTTCTTAAAAATGAATTTTTCTCCTGAATTCCTCTGGCTTGACCACTGTTCTAAAGATCTTTTGGTCTTCAGTCCTCTAAGACCTTTGATATATTTGCAGAAGCATCAGCAGAAACCCTCCATTAGGTCTCATTTTATATTTACATCAAACACGGGCAGTCAGAACAGCAAACTTTTCAAGCCAAACTTCACATGCAAGGGAAGCATGCTTTCTGAAGGCTTAGTTCCCAGGCAGAAAAGGAAAATCTGTTTATCATCTAGAATATAACTTTGAATAATTCACTTTGATTACTGATCTTTGTAACAGGATGAAGAGGATTTTTTTTCTCTCTCAACTGAGACTTCAGTGCTTGCCTTTTTTTTTTTTTTTTTTTTTTG
>NW_010420855.1:4766-11174 GCF_000710305.1 Buceros rhinoceros silvestris
AGAGGATTTTTTTTCTTTCTCAACTGAGACTTTAGTTTTTTTTTTTTTTTTTTTTTTTTTTTTGAGCTCATTGGTATATTAGAAAGATATCAGTTTTCAGACAACTCCAGCCTATGGCAGAGCTGACTGGTATGATGGGGCTCTTCCATGGTGAGAAGGATTAAATCCACTCTTGCCTGGATACAGACAATGCACCTACTTTACACAGTCAATTTATTTATCTCCACTGTTACAATTCAGATAGCTAAAGCTAGGACCACAGTGCCCTTGAATGGTGTTAGAGGATAATAATTTCAAAACTAGGAACCAGTTATGAAGATATTCTAGTCAAAGGTTGGCAGTAAGTTGAATTAATAATATTATTTCTTTAAATTTTATATAGTGGAGTTGTTTAGCTACATGTTTATATGAAAGGAAAAGCTCAGCACATGAAAAGAAAAATGCTTGGATAGACATTCCAGAATCATCCTGACAGGGGAAAAAAAAAAATGAACATGAAAAATTTGTTAGTCATTTTATTAAGTTAGGTGAAAAACAGCAAGAGAAGGGTTAAAATTATTTCCCATCAACAACCTATGGAGGAATAAAAACCATCTCCAAATAAACCAAAGAAACTTTCAAATATGAGAAAGGGATGCAAGGAATAGTATGAATTTCAGCAGACTGTCAAGTAGCATGTAAAAGAAAGAATAAGAAACAGTGACTGTCTAAATAAACATGTTCTTTTGTGACAGTGTGCTTACTGGTTTTTGTAAGGCCTTAGGTCTGGGGTCTTAGGATTACAGAAGGGCTCGATCCCTAGCCACTTGCTGAGGTATGCAGTGCAAACACCGTGTCAGCTGGAAAACAGAGTGAGAGCAGCCTCTTTGAGAGAGTGCAGATACAGGGAGATGCTTGGTATGCTGGTGATTCCTAAAACTATTTCCACATCTCTGTGTAAATGCAGCTCCAGAGGCTGGTGAAAGGCACCTGCCTGGGACAGCATAAGAGCTGGCTGAAGTAGGTGACTGAGGGAAGAGATTCCCTCCAGTAATCAGAATTATCCCAGAGAGGTCCTTGGTAAGAGGACCAGAAAAACCGAGTATGAGAGGAATAACAATGCACTCTCTAATAAACCTGTAAAGACTGACAGGAAATTATAACAGAAAAATAAGGCCAAAATAATCTTCTTCAAGCATGAGTGGAAAACTGCAAACATGAAGCATTATGCATGACATTATCACCTGTTTACTCTTTGCTTACCTAGACATAACTTTGGAAAGCCAGACACACAAATTTGTGACCTTAGAAAGTTTACCTGAAGTCAGCAAAGAAATCTTAATAACTCTACTTATATAAGCAGTTTTATTCTGAGCTTACAATCTTTTTGCCCTCAGCATGGTCTCTGAACAACTGAATATCCCATTCTGTAGCTATCAGCTTGGCTTTTCATCCTGAGTCATCTGTCTTTCAGGAGAGGCCATCATTTTCTTTTTCTTACTCAGTTGGTTTTCTGAAAATTGTGACACACTTGACTCACTGTTGGCTTTACGTGCAGAAGATCAAAGGGGAGGAGAGGATATGCTCCGTAAATCATGAAGCGGTGGCGTAAGCCCTTGTCCCTCACATATTGTTGAAAAATGACAGTTACAATAAAACTGAAGAATCAAATTCTTGGCTCCTTCTCTATTTGTTTTGCCCTGTGGTGGCTAAAATAAAGTATTTTTGGTTATTTGTTTTGTTTGTTTTTTATATACTGTTATTCTAGTGGTTTTCTGCTGCAAATGGGTTACTGTGGAACAGTGGCTGTCTTTGTCATTGATTAGTTTAAAGGTATTCTGACACATAGAGAATCACCTCAGTTTGTCTACAATGCTCTGTTACATTACAGGAAGATCTCAAGACTGTAACATCATTCTCTTGTTCATATCTCTCTATACATCTGTGGAGTTTTTTGGAGTTTTTCTAGGTTTTTTTTTTTTTGTTTACTGCACTTGTTAGTTCAGTTTCATGTTCCTGAGAGCACAGGATTTTTTCCTCCATAAAGCAATTTAAAAGTTAAACTCCCTGAAAAAAATCCCAAGATTCACAGAAAAGGCCATGAGGTTTGCTTCAATTACAGTAATCAAAATGGTCAAGAAGGTTCCTTTTAACTTCACAAGAAGATTTTTACTGGTTAACGTACTGCAGCATTGAGCTAATTCTGTTCTTGCTAAGTCTTTAATATCAGCTCTCAAGCAAAATATTTCTTCCTTGATTTTCATCTACGTGATCATTAATGTATAGGACTGCGCACTCTAGCAGCAATGGGGCAATAAAATGTAATGTAGATTGTCCTGCAAGATATTTGAAGGCAACTGAAATATGGGTTATTTTTAAAGGACAGTAACAGGGAAATAGAAGAAATGTTTTTCCTTAGCTTAGTCTATTACTACAGTGATATGTAGCTATGGTTTCATTGTTAGAGTACACAAAAAACCACAGCTGTTGTTACAAACAGATGCTTTCAAGTATGAACTCTTCTTTCAGCTGTGTTATATCTTCACAAGAAATCACCCTACCATTATTATTCACAATGAATAAAATTCAGCCTGCTTTCTAATTGGAATTGACACACTTATACCATCCTAACTGCAGATTCTTCAAACTTTTCATAAAGCTAACGTGACAACTTTTGAAACAAATTCATGAAACTTTCTGTAACAGAGTCACAGAAGGGTTGAGGTTGGAAGAGATGTCTGGAGGTCACCTGGCCTAAACCCCTTGCTCAAGCAGGGTCACCTAAAACAGGTGGCCCAGGACCATGTCCAGATTGCTTTTCAATATCTCCAAGGATGGAGACTCTGAAACCTCCCTGAGCAACCTGTGCCAGTGCTAACAGTAAAAAAGTGTTTTCTAATGTTCATATGAAACCTCTTGTGTTTCTTTTTGTGACCATTGACACCTGATAACAGATATTCAAAACATGTTTGAAGTCCTTGTGTCATATGAAGTTTAGATAAAACATAAAATCTGAAATACATAACTCAAACAATAAAACATTCTGAAGTAAAATATTAGCTATGGAACATATTATGATATCTAGGCAGAATTTTTTTCCAGCTGTATGCGCTTCCTAAAATACTGATACTGTTAAAAAACAGTCTTTTCTTCTTTCATTACAATTTGGCTGTTTACTACAGTCATCAAGGCCCAAGTCAAGCTAATTCTCTCTGTACTTCTTACGAGAAATTTTTAGTGACATTAGAAATTAAGAGAACAACTGAAAATAGAGAAAACAACAATCAGGTATTATGAAAAAGTGTATCAAGAAATCATCATCATCATGGCTTGGCTTCGCGGATGAAGATTTGGGAAGGGCTTTACACACGCTTACTGCAAGCGCGCTGATGGCTGAAAAGGCCAATGCAGGATAGGCAAGACCGGTTGCAAAGAGCACACCGGAAGGTCTCCTTGGGTGGTATAGTCGAGGCACGGTTCTTTCTGCGCTGTCTTTTCTCCTCAAGACTGATTCTACGCGTGCTCTCAAAGGAGACAGCAGCTGAAGCCTGGAAAGGAGTACTAGGCAAGCATGGAGTTGGAAACTGCAATGACAACGGTCGCCTCTTGCTAGAGTTTTGTGCTGAGCAGCAGCTTACCATCACCAACACTATTTTCCAGCAGAAAGACAGCCTGAAGACAACCTGGATGCATCCTCGATCTAAACACTGGCACCTCATTGACTATATCTTAGTGCGCCAGAGAAATGTTCGCGATGTCCATCACACCCGCGTGATGCCTAGTGCAGAATGTCAAACAGACCACCGCCTTGTGCACTGCAAACTTAACCTCCACTTTAAGCCCAAACCTAAGAGGGGCGGCATTCCAAGGAGAAGGCTCAAAGTTAACAATCTTCAAACAGCTGCAGTGAGAGACAGCTTCCAGGCAAAATCAAGAAATACATACCCAGTAAAACAGCCTTACACATTTCAAGTGCCATTTCCCGAAGAAACAGATCTTTCTGAAAACAGAGGTCGTAAAGTCAGCAGACTGACAATTGCTCAGCACATCCATCCTGAACTGGACTGCCTTATTCAGACATATCTTAAATAAAATAATTGGATGGTGAATAACAGGATTATTGTCTTCATACATCTAAGACATTTAGCTGGAAATATGAAATTTAGCCAAAGAGTTAAATTACATTTCCAGCAATCAAGGCATTCCAGCTTTTAGGAAAGACAAGCTTGTGTGACTTCATAAAGACCTAAGACTGATGTAACGAAAGAACAAAATAATGCAAGAAAAAATGGTTTTTCTTGTAGAAAAGGACTTGCAGAATTTTGAATTTATGTGAGTGAAGGAATCAGACAAAGCAGGCAAAGCACCGACAGCCTGTACTTACTGGTTGAAGCTTTTTGGGAATTAGATCTTAGTACTGAGTCACTGAATCAATATTTAAGTGTTAATATGGAGATCAAAAGGCTAAATTTAAATTTATACTTTTTAAAAAATGTACTTATGTAAATAATTTGTATGATTAACAGTGTTTACAAAGTATCAAAGCAGTTTCCAAATCCCCTACGAAACTATCAAAAACCTGTCACATTTCAGAATGAGGCAAGAAAGAATGACTGAGTATCTTTAAAAAAAAAAAGAATAGTGTAACTCTTCATTAAAGAAAGATGACACAAATACAGAATCTGAAAACAACAGATCGGTTGCCATCAGGTTTAGTTACAGAAATCAACATGTACTCTTAAAAAAATCTCCAGTCATTTTTCTCATTAAAGACTTATTCTGAGATAATTAGTTTCTCACGGATTATATTCCCTGATTATATTCCCTGAAATCCAGATATGCATTGATACGAAAATGTGTGAATGCCTTAACACAGGTGTTCTGGTAACCATGGAAATTTAGTTGTATACTTATATAGGGTCTCTTTAAATGGGGGAATATAAATGAGGTAGAATCAACTGATCTGTAGCAGAGGTATGTGTTTTCTGCAGAATAATTTTCTCTTTTTACTGCTTCAAAAAACAAAGCAAAGTTAATTTAAAACAATTATTTCCACTGACAAGCAACTAGCATAAATCTTCAGCAAAGCCAGCCAGGAGCAGGAAAATCAATTTATTCAAATACGTGGGCAGATTTGTGTGATAAAAAGGATAAACCAAATACAAATATTTAAACAGTAGATTTTTCCTGAGAATAATTTTACTACTGCTCACTGTCTCTTAAACAGAAGCAGCTACTACATACTATGCTGCAAGATTTTGGATTATTTCTTGGTGATTAAAACCACAGCGTGATATAAGAAAGTAAAACTCCAAATCCTTCTGGATTCCTGGTCAGGCCCGCGGGTCTGCAAATGGACAAGCACCTTCTGTTGTTCCGATCACAGCGGAGATCTGCACGGGCGCAGGGCTGTGCTCCCAGGCATTACCCCTTAGGTCAGGCTGGTCTCACTGAGGCATCTCTGAACCTCTTCCAGTTTGAAATGAAATTTCCCTTCAGGGACATTTCATGGAAATGGATTTGACTGAGACAAGACATATACCGCTGGGGGACAATCCATGAGTTTACAGAGGCTCACAAATCCAATAGAGAGGGTAGTGGAGGGAATATATTATCATGCCCAGAAAATCAGGATCTATGATGTGTGAGGGGACAAATTCAGACTTTTCTGCTCTCTGGTTACTACTTCTCACAGAGCAAGTTCTCTGTGCTCTCCGTGCTCTGAAAATTTCAGCTTCGGGAGAATGTAGTTTCTGTGGCAGTCAGTGGTCTTTGGGGTTTTGTTGTTGTTCATTTTTACTGCAGCTAGATACTAAACATGGCTTTCAGTACAGATACATGTCATTATTATTATTGTTGTTTATCAGGAAAGTAAGATTTACAATATAAATTGGGTAGAAACAGTAAAGGAGTTTATAGCTTGGCATTTTTTTTGCAAGATTAAGCTTCACTGTCACTAAGAAAGCCATCTTTAGCTCAAAGTGCAGTATCAAAAGAAAGCTACAAATGAACACTCAGCACAGCATGTAGCCAAGGATGGACCAGCAGCGGGATTCAGTGTGTAAAGGGTGCTTTTCAATTTTCTGCTTGATTAAAGAATCTTTTCTCTGGTTTTATTATTCTGCCACTATATGTTCATTACGTTAATGTAGCTACTACAGACTCTGACTTGGTTTTTTTCCACTGTACTTAATTAGATGCCTTTGGTGTCAGCAGTTTTGCAGGAACCAGCTCATCACTTGGTGTAAATTAGATCCAACTAAAATATGTTAATGTAATATTAAATATAATATATATGTGCCTTACTCGAAATGTGACAGGCTTTTGATAGTTTTGAAGGGAGCTGGAAACTCCTTTAATATTTTTTAAACGCTGCTAATCATACACATTATGTACAAAGTAACAATATACTTATTAATATATATAAAT
>NW_010420856.1:0-220 GCF_000710305.1 Buceros rhinoceros silvestris
GAGCGGTAAATGAGGTGGGACTTCGGAGATCCTCCCCAGAAAGCCCACGATGAATCCCAAATTACTTTGCTAGATAATTAGAAAGTGTTGATAATTATTTCTTTCATAATTCAGCGGTGTGACGGTAACAGGAAAATGATCTTGTGAAAGTTCACACGTGCAGATGTATTAGTTACTGATTCATTTGATTAAATGCTAGTCTAAAGTGCTCTGAGCGACA
>NW_010420856.1:281-703 GCF_000710305.1 Buceros rhinoceros silvestris
AACAGGAAAATGATCTTGTGAAAGTTCACACGTGCAGATGTATTAGTTACTGATTCATTTGATTAAATGCTAGTCTCAAGTGCTCTGATCCACAGCTGAAGGCGGCCCCATTAGCATAACACTGATGTTTAATTTTCATACGCATAATTAGCCATATATTTAACACTAATAGCAACATGCAGCCTTCCAGCATTAAACAGCCTGGGATTTGATCTGGCCTGGGCTGAACTTTCCCGGTTACACCTAGGCTGTCTAGGGTGCGCAGTTATCGCGGCTCCACATCTATGTAATCAAGCACATTTTGGCAAAGGTAGAACACCAGTAAAAGTGAACATTCAAAACAAATCGCGGCGCTGATGTCGTTCGAGGTGTCAGCGCCGACCTGCCTTTCCCCGCCAGCGGCGGCGCACACACCCCCCACG
>NW_010420856.1:804-1040 GCF_000710305.1 Buceros rhinoceros silvestris
GGTGTTTCGGGGTGTCGGCGCGGCCCTGCCTTCCCCCGCCGGCGGCGGCGGACACTGCCGGCAGCGGGGCTGGGGCATCCCCGGCCGCGCCTGCACAGTGCTCAGGCTCCTTCGGGCAGCGACGGTCCTGGAAGCAACCGGCTCATGACTGTGAAAAGCTGAGAAGACCGAGCCTTTTCTTTCTTTCCTTTTTCTTTCTTTTTTATTTTTTTTTAATTGTTCTTTCATTAGTGGCT
>NW_010420857.1:0-11336 GCF_000710305.1 Buceros rhinoceros silvestris
CCCCTCCCCGCATCCCCGTGCAGAGCCGGGCTGCGGTTGTGCCCTTCCCGCTTCGGGAAACTTACCGGGGTCTCCCGCCACAGGGCGGGCTCCTCGCAGGCTCCCGTCGCCCTTCCGGACTCGGGGGCTGCGGGCCGGGCCTGCCTCGGCGAAGTACCTCGCAGTTTGGGAGAGGGCTGCCCCCCGCCCCTGTCACCGGGCCTCCCTCTGGCAGCGCGAAATGACCGTGTGCTGGGCTCCCGGTCACACGCCCCGGCCTGCGTCGCCCGGAACAAAGAGTGGGGGCTGGGGTGTCCCCTGCAGCCGTGTCCTGTCCCCCGGTAAGGCTTTCTACAGAAACCGGCTGGGCTCGGGGACCAGCTTTCCCTGCTGGGGAGCTGCTGCCTCTGGCCCGCACTCAGATGATCCCCCTCTGAAGCTCCTGGAGGGGGTTTCACTGGTGCCCCCAAAACACCCAGCCCAGCTCGGGGGCCATGCTGTGGCACAACAGCAGGATGGGGCAGAGGGTATCCGGGGACTCCCCTCTTGCATGTCTCAGACCCTCACGGTTCCAGTGCCCTCGGGTGCCACCCTCACCTCCTGGCCTGCTTGTCTCGTCCTGCAGCAGTGCACTTGGGGAGCATTGCAGGGGGCTTCAGCCACCCAGCGTGGGTTCGTGGGGAACACGGTGATGCCAGTGGCAACCACCTGCCTGGTGCAGGGCAGGAATGTTGCAGTGCTGAGTTTACATGTTATGGGGTTCTTCCTGTGGTTTGGGATAGGAGAAACGGGTCTGAGCCAGGCATGCTCAAACCCTCACCCTGGAGTGGAGGCTAGTGGGCGTGTGCCTCTGCAGTGGCTTGGTGGGAGTGACAGCACGTCTAGTCCCTGCTTGGAGCAGGGTGAGAGTTATTCCAGAGGCTTTGTTTATGCATAGGGCCAGACCACCCCCTCCCCTTTTCCCCTGCTGTCCGACCCCCTCTGTCACACTGCCACTGCACAAGGCCCTGGGAGCTTATGCTCTTGTCCCCTGTCTTGTGCAAGCTTGTCCCCTGCCTGCTGTGTGCGCTGCCTGACTCATAGGAGGCAGGGCTGTCAGCACAGCCACCCTGGCCCTCTGCTCCCCAGATGGGGAGAGCCCAAGAGCAGGGAGGGAGCGTGCAATGCAGTGCCTGTGAGAGGGGAGAGCCAAACCAGGCGCTAACAGTGTTGTAGGGCATGGCAGGGAGCAGAGATGCGCCATCATTGCCCATAGCAGGAGCCATAAGGCTGGCAGGTGTCTGTGCGTGCTGCTGGCTGCTGTGCTGGCTCCTGTCACAAGGCCTGTCAGCAGGTTTGGGATGAGATACTGCAAATCCCAGCAAAGGAGTGTGTTTCCCTCTTGCAGTCCCCTGCGCCTACATCCAACTGCTGCAGGGCAGGACCTTCCTGGCCTGCTTCCCTGCCCTTGGCCCTGGTTTCTTCCTTCCTGGGGTAGTGTTGCAGCACTGCTCCCGGCTGCGGAAAGGTTGGAACAGGAGGAGCACCCTTGCCCCAGCAGCTCTGGGGCAGGACAGCTTTTGCAGCCCCTTTCTTGCAGTTGAGACCCAGCACTGACTGTTCCTTCAGATCTCCAAGTCATCTGCTCCAGCATATCTTCTCTTGTTTCCACATGCGTTTGTGACTGGAAAGCCCCCACCACATGGTGATGCCATCTGGTCACCTCCCAGCGTCGGGATGTCTCCAGCAGGTAGGGAGACACCAGGAGAGGCTTAAGCAGTGAGGGTGCTTACACAGGCTGTAGCCGGCACATCAAACAGACCTGTGCTCTAAGGTGGTCAGGAGGCAGGGCCGGTGAGCATCAGGCTTCCCTGCAGAACAAGTACAGTTCTTTCATGCAAGTGGGCCTGCACAGCACATCCAGCCATGGTGGGCTCATGACCATCTCTTACTAACCCCTTCCATCCTCAAAAAGAGCCCTGGCCCTTCAGAAAAGTCTTCAGCATGTGTTGCCATGGATGCCTGAAAATTCAAACCATTTCTCACAGCCAAGACACATCTATAACCTGTGAGCTGGTGTTTTTGCACTAGCTTCTTTAACCCATCCTTCTATAGCAGAAGCTGGATGTCTGAAATCAGTAGATTCAGACCAAAAATAACAAGGTTATTTTGGTACATCTTCCAAAAAGCTGTATCTTCTCTGGTACATCTTTCTAAAGCTGTCCTCCTGAGCAGCTGTTGCATCAGAGCTGACTTTGGTTTGATTTTCCTAAAGGCTCTGCTCAGTGGATCAGACGTTAATTTGGGGAAGCGTAGGGATTTGCATTACTCGGGGACTAAGCTAGATCATTTGACCTGGGAGAGGGGTAGAAGTGAGGACTCTCAGCATGCACCGCTGCTTCTGTCCAGCTGCAGAGACTTTCATTGCTCTCACTGATGCACTAATTCTTGGAGGATCATGTCCTTAAGCTGTCAGTGTCTGCATCTAAGTCTGTATCTAATGGAAAAGCAGTTTGTGCTAAGGGAGGGAAAGGATAAAGAGGCTGCAGAGGCCTCGTGGAGCAGAGGATGCTGGCCATGGGAGCATGGCCAGTTTGCTAACTGCCTTGGCAGGTTTTTAACACTGCTAAATGCACAGCACAGGCCTCACAACATGCCGGAGAACCCGTTGCCCTTCCCACCTCATGATCCGTCTTTGCTGACCACTAGATTCCACATCACAGCCCACTGCTCCGTGGAGATGCTCAGGAAGCCAAGGATGTGCCTCCCAGCAAGTCAGAGTTGTCCAGCAGCAGTAGTTTTGAAGCAGGTTGCAGCCACTTCCATCCTTCTCCTCTCTGCAGTCCCATGCGTCTGTCACTGGTGACAGGGTGGACTGACCGCTGTGGCACAGAGCCCACCAGGAGCTGTGGGATCTCCTGGACCTTGATTCCTCCAGGAACCAAGCAAAATTGATAAACTGAAAACAGAAAGAAATTTTACTTTTTTTACCTTTTTTTTTTCCCCCCACACTTGGCAGTGCTGGCTACACACTGAAGTGCCTGAAGTTGCTGAGTTTTTCTGGATGGTGGTTTTCAGCTATCTGGTATTTAAAGATTTGTGTCAGGGCCACAACTTTGGAGATGAAATAGATAGTTGCTCTCTGTGATCTTGCAGCTGCCTGGTCTTTAAGGTAATGTGGCCTTCAGGCCTTTTTTTCCAGGCAAACACCAAGGAGGATAACTAAAACTCTGAATCCTTTTTCAGGGTCTAAATCACTCCCACAAACGCTTTTTTGAAAAGAGAAGCTGAAGGTGGAATTAACTGCCATGCTCGGTGGATCCCCCCAGACCTAGGTTATTTGAAACCAGAGGCGTTTTCCAAAGGTCTCTTGTCGGTTGTTGTCACTGGTGATGCAGTTATTGGCCCAGGCATCGTGCACATCCATTTTGGCTGCACTGGTTGCGTGGGAGTGGCTGTGTGGTGTTGGCCAGATTCGCATCACCCGTTGGACAAGTGCCGTCCTGTCTCCCCAGAGAGCTTCCAGCTGAGCGCAAGTGTTCAGGTATTGTGAGAAGGTGAAGGAAGGCAGGCTGTGGTGTGAAGTCCAGCGCTGGTAAGGAGGTACTCCTCTGTTTGGCTCTTGTGAGGCTACAGCTACACACTGGGACCAGTACAAGAAAGGCATAGACACCATGGAGTGACTCCAGTGGGGGACACAGGATGGCAGTCAAGCACTGGGACAAGGACCTGTAGAAGCAGTAGGTTCTACATCCTTAATGCTGCTCAGAGGTTGGAGCAGAGACCCCCAGAGGTCCCTTCCCACCTCAGCTATCCAAGGGGATTTGCTGCAAACTGCCAGAAGGAGGCAAAATTCCAAACATTAATGTTTCCCAGTGTTCTGTGATACCAGGTCTGACAGGGAATCCTGCTCTTCTTGACAAATAAACAAGGCCCTTTCCTAAGCTGTGATCTTAGTATCATGGTGTGCTTCCCTGTATCCTCCTACTGCATTTAAGGGTAACAAATCTTGGCTTTCAAAAACTGCCACCAGCAAACAGAGAACTTTTTTGGGTGGTGCTGCCCATTTCCAGTGTGAATTAGGAAATTACTGTTTTTCCTTTGGAAAATGGAAGTGTCAGATTCAAAACAGATGGGTAAATGCATGGTTTTTTCATACAAAAGAAAGAAATCACAGGAGCCAGTACCAGCTTAGAATCTGTTTCTGTGATGCAGGACAAGGAAACAGCCTCTGTTCTCTTCCCTACGGCACGGATCCTTTGCACCAACCAGATGTTTTTCCTTCATTAATAAAGAAGTTTGTCTGACCTCTTTGTTTCCCCTTTTTAGGCCATGAACCTGGACTTGTGCAGCTGGTGAATTACTACAGGGGAGCAGACAAGCTGTGCCGCAAAGCATCTCTGGTGAAGTAAGAAATTCACTGAAATGTTACATGGGATTGGCAGAAATTTTTCTTTAAACCATTGTCAAGTGTTCAGAGAGTATTTCACAGAACAGCTGCTGTGGGAGTGTCCTAGCATGTGCTGTCTTCAGACCTCAGTGCTGGTTTCTAGAGCTATCTGTGTGGACAAAGACCTCTGTAACTTCAGGGGAAGTGCTGTTTCCACTAAATTACATCTTCTTGAAAGCATAGAGTGTATTGAAGCAGAGCAGAGCGAAATGAAAAGAAAAAACCACAAATGTACCTGGTCTTTCTTGTTGTAGACATTTCATTAAAATGCACTCATTTTATTCTCTCATTTCATACAGAGATAAGCCACTAATATGCCTTTAGCTAATCAGATTTGTTGGTGAAACAAATGCTTGGAGAGATCTCCAGGAAGAGCTCTGAAACGTATTTCTTCATGACCAGCCATGCCAGGGCCTCCCGGAGAAATACGAATGAGCTTTTATTGTAGGTACTGCTCATCCCTCTGCAAACTCTGTGGCCATTAGGCCATCTTCATACTGTAGCTCTTGGTCTCCTTCAGACACCTAATTCCATCCGAGTGTCTGCGCTGCCTCTTGCTGATGCAGTCCTGCAAACTGTGTGCTGATCCAAGTCCTCTCCTTGCTCTGTGAAGAATCAGGTCCCAATTGCTTTCTTCACAGAGCTGTTTTTGTCAGGAACTAGGAGGGTATTTTTTAAACAAGCACTCGTGGCACTCCCCGGCTGGATTTCTGCTGGATTTAGAGGCAGTGCTGAAAGTACTTGCACACCTGTTTCTCTCTCCTGAAGCTTGGCTGACCTTTCTAATGTTGGGGCCAACCATGCATGAAACTACTTAGGACCCAAGGGACCACACGTAACGTTCCTCAGGGCTCCCTGGCAGTCACTGACTGCCATTTCAACAGAGAGGCGCAAATGCACAGAAAGTCATGAGCTCTCCTTTTGGCCTTAAGCAAAGCACAGAGTAACATGCAGAGTGACAGGCAGCTCCCCAAAAGAAAATAGGCCTGGGCTCCACTAAGAGGACTTTGCTGGCATCTCTAGACGTTACTGGTAGAAGAGATGTGCCAGAGAGATGAGAAACTGCATGATGCAAGTGGGATCCCAGACGCTTTGGGATATGAAACATGTAGCTGTGTCTTTGCTTTTCGAGGGTTCCCAGCGGTCTTCATTCACAACTGGGCCACCTGATCAGATCTTGTGGGGGATGGGGTCAAGGCCAGTGCAGAGAACATTACTGCTTTGGCTTCTGTTTTGTCAGTTGTGATCACAGCATCCTTCCTGCCCCCTTCCATGATAGCAAACACCTTCTCAGTTACTTTGTGAAGCAATGGTGCAGGGAATGCACCACAAGTTCTGGTTACATGTAAACTTCTCTACTGATTGTTTCATGATGTCTAAAGTATCTACAAAATGTTTAATGAACCCATGCAGGTCTGGTTCAAAGAGCAGCGGGTTGTGGTTGCCATGATGTCTTTAGGAAAACCCTAATTTCAAGGGCCTAAGGAAAAATAAAATAATTTGGCACAGACTATCTGTAAGCTGCTATTTATCACCAAGCAAAAAAACCCAGTTAATGATGATTTTTACATATTAAATGATGACCATGCAGGTCGAGATTGACAGCCTGTCTGTCTTCACCTAGGCTTATCAAGACAAGCCCTGAACTATTGGAGTCCTGCACGTGGTTCCCTGAGTCGTATGTGATTTACCCAACAAACTTGAAGACCCCCGTGGCTCCAGCACAGAATGGAATTCGCCATCTTATAAACAACACAAGGACAGATGAGCGGGAAGTCTTCTTGGCAGCTTATAGCAGACGCCGGGAAGGCAAAGAAGACAACGTGTGGATCGCCAAGTCCTCAGCTGGTGCCAAAGGTTCACTCTGCAGCAAAATGAGCCAGTTACTCATTATTCCTACTCTTTACTTGCTTGGTAGAGTCCTGGGGTTTGGCTGAGCCCAGCTGATATCTAATCTTTCTGTGCAGGTCTTCACCTATGAACCCTATGCCAGTCCAGCCAGCACAGGGCTCTCCTTTGTCTGCTTGGTGGCTTGGGGCTCCTGGCAAGCGATGTAACCTGCATATGCTACCTAGGATGGAGATGGCAGTAAAAGTACCTGCATGTTTTCTACACATGCATGGTAAAGGTTGCTGCAGGGAGAAGGCAGCAGAGACGAGCAGGCAAGGGGAATGTAGAGAGCAGGAGATAACAGGGAGCAGAACAGGATATGGGGAGGAGAGCAGCAGGCAGGACAGCAGCTTTTAAGGGCAAGGAGCCCAGCTCCCTGCTGCAGCTAAGCCTGGTTTCACCTGAGTTCTTTCAACTGAACCCAGATGCTTGGTGCCAATGTCCTATCTATGGTCACACTGAGACACTGGCTGAGGCGCCATGAGCTTAGCGCTTCGAAATTGCACCCAAGCCTCAGGGGAAGGTACCAGGGCAAAAACAAGCAATGCAGTGTATATGTACCTTTAATTCGAATAAGGCAGTAGATACCTAAGTGCTAATGTGTCCTTCCTTGTTCCAGGGTCATTGCCTGTCTCGCTTTACAGAAATAATGAGCTATTGGACTAGGTAGCTGGGCACAGCTGTAGATGGAATGCTTTGGTAACAATGCGCTGTTTGTCGGTTAATGGCAGTATCACGGGCACGTTATCAGAATGGCTGTATGAAAACTTGCTTTGTCATGTGTGCAGACCCCAGGCCACAGACCCAGCCTGAGGCAGGATGATGTTTTCAAAGGGAAGAAGCCCACATCCATTACTCACATATGCAAAGTCATTTTTGATGCAGTTTTACAAAAATCACCAGAGAATATGAAAGCCAGAAGTGGCAGCAGGGAGCCTGCATGATAAAACCATCCTTCGTGCTGGCTTCCTTCATTGTTCTGTTCTCTTGGTTGTGTTACCAAGAAGCATCAGAAGAGCATGCTTGTTTTCATCAGGGAGGAAGGGTAGCTGAGACCTTTCATTAAGTCAGTGAGGAAGTGTGTTTCTGTGTGGTACAACTGACTGCAACCAATCAGTCTGGGCAACTGGAAAGGCCATTGCTATGGTTTGCTGCAGAATGGAGAGGTTTAATCTCTGCACATACTTTACTCAAGTGTGATCCCGTCTTTTCTGCATTAAAGCAAAGTTCATATTCATCATTGTGCTGCAGAACTCAAGCTGGGAATTAAAGTGGAAAGCAGAACCTCATGTTAATCTTCTAGAGGGAAGTTTTAAATGTCTGGGGATTACTTCTGGTGAAGAAGTAAGCTTGTCAACATTAATGGCCAAGGCAGATCCAGCTTGCACAGCCCCTGACTCGGTACAGGTCTAGTGGAAGCTTCATTGTCCATCAGTAAAAGGAAAATTAAAGGTTTAGAGTGTTCTTACTTAAAAGCTGGCAGATTTTTCAACTGGCTAGAGGTTTTGTTTTCTTTGAGAAGCGTCAGGAGCCCTGCATAAGCTGCTTTGCTTCCTCACTGGGTTGCTGACTAGTGCACAGTTAAGCTAATCTCCCCCTTGCTTCACCGTCTGTTCGGTGCAGAATAGGTGCCTGATGATCTTCCCACTGGAGGGGCTTTACTGGCTAACAGAGATGTTGTTTCTCGCCTTCTCTCAGTGCTCAGCCCTGTGGGTGTACACAGGCAAGCTTCTGCTTGGCTCTCTGTGATCAGGGGACTAAAAATCTTGCCTCTGCATAAAACATGGGTGAGAAAGATACTTTGATGAAAGGAATTCCTTTTGCTGGAGGATGCTAGAACAAGTAACAGGATCAGTGAAGCTGGAAAGCTGTGACTCACAGGAATGCAAAGCATGGAGTAGAGAAAATATCTGTAGGGCTGTCACAGCTAGGAGCATTTTTCATGGGATGATCCTGTCAAACTCCACCTGTGCTCCAAACTTCCATTCTCCCCTCCAGTGCTCCCTGGAAGAGTGTTTCTTTTCGATCAGTATTTCCTCCGAAGCACTCAGCACAAAACTGAGACTTCTGTCATCAGCTTTAGTCCAAAAAGATAACTAAATGCCTGAAGACTGGACATAGTGCCAGACAAGTGTCAGATAATTTTACCTGAGCTGTTTTATCCCTCATAATACCATCCCTTTATCAAATCACAGGAGGGATATGTTCTCTCCTCATTGCTCTGCATCAGTGGTTTCATATCTGGACTCTTGCAAGCAGTGAACAGTGACAGACAAAATGAACAGTGACTTCAGCCAAAACATAGCAGTATTTAAACAGCACGTCTGACTTCAGTGAAGAGCTTCCACAGCAGGGGAAAACAGTGACTACATGGATGAACATTTTGAAGTATTTTTGAGGTTATTTTTCTAATTCAGCAATGATTTTAATAGTAACTTAAGGGAACTCAGTGAGCAGGGCAGCACTGAGCAAGTGTGCAGTGACTGCCTCAGGCAGCCAGAGAAGCCATGCAGTGGGAGAAATAGGATAAGAGTAGATCCTGAGTATAGGATAAAAACCCACAAACCTCTCTCCTCAAAGGAAAAAAAAAAAGGAAGAAAAAACTCTCACAAACTGCCACAACACCTGTTCTCCAAACTGCTGAAAATCTGGGAAAAAACAAACGAAAAAAAAATTCAACAAGTGCTGAGCATGTGCATTACCCTCTTCCACCTCCCTGCCAAGCCCAGCTGGAAAAAAACACAGGAAAAGGAAAAAAAATCCTCCAAACCAAGCAGCTGTCTCACTGCTTGCAAGTCCCTGTCTGCTGTACATCCCCTCACACCTAAATAGCTACCCCCTGCAGATGAGCCCCAGGCTGGCCATTCCATCTTGGTCACCCTTGGTTTCCATTTGCATTAGCTCCAGTTACTGGGGAGCTAGACACCCCATGGCGTGGTGACAGGGAGATCCCTCAGCAGATTCGCTGCCTGGCACTGAATGAACACGACATCATTTGGGCACTGACCAGCCCTGGCGCCATGGGTTCTTGCGTATCGTGTGGCTTTTTAGGCAAATGAACCATGGTCTTGCACCCTGAAACTACTCCACTGAAGGTAGGAGGATTCTCTACCTAATTTTATCTTCATCTTTCTGTGCCAGGGGAAGGGATCCTGATTTCTTCAGAGGCTGCAGAGCTCCTGGACTTCATAGATGAGCAGGGACAAGTGCACGTGATTCAGAAATACCTGGAGAAGCCTCTGCTTTTAGAGCCAGGGCATCGCAAGTTTGACATAAGGTAACCTTTTTCTGCTGCTTTTTCATTTTCATGCTGTTCGTTTTTAAGCCACTGAGACTAGAGTTTGGTTTTTTTTGCCCCTTAGGAGCTGGGTTCTTGTGGATCATCAGTATAATATCTACCTCTACAGAGAGGGTGTCCTGCGGACCTCTTCCGAACCGTATAACAGTGCTAATTTCCAGGACAAAACCTGCCACTTGACCAATCACTGCATTCAGAAGGAATATTCCAAAAACTATGGGCGGTATGAGGACGGGAATGAAATGTTCTTTGAGGAGTTCAACCAGTATCTGATGGATGCTCTGAACACAACGCTTGAGAATAGCATCTTACTGCAAATCAAACACATAATAAGGTAGCCAGCTGCCTGTTGCATAGGGTGACACAATGCTTCAGAGACAGGGAATGTGTATGGACACAGCTGGGGAAACAGACCAGTAAAGGAAGGGTTTCAGTTGCGTAAATTTAAGGTAAAGCCATAAACAACCCCAATGTCATTGTTCAATGGAAAGGGACCTTTGTAGGTGCTGTCCTCAAGGGTATGTGTCATCGTGCCTGCATTTTGCCAGCTGTGGCTGAAGAAGGACTGAGATCACCTAGTAAGGGAAGAGAGTAGGTTGAAAGACAGGGCTGGCAGAGGTTGAGGTTAGAAAAGATACAAGGTCTAAGAGGGGAAATGAAGCTGGACTCAAGTCTATAGGATCTCACTGCTTCTCCCACCATTAGCAAGCAGCGTTGCATCTCAGTGGCATAGGTTGTCTTTCTCAGTTCACACAGAGCAGGCTGCCTCCTGGGCACAGAAAGTGCGTGGAGAGAGATCTCAGTGGTCACGGTGCCACAGAGAATCCAGGTCTTGACAAAGTGATCCTTCATGGCAGAATTTACTTTGCAAGTGCCCTATTGCTGACACTTACACGAAAAATACATGACGCAGTCTTTGAAGGCCTTAGAGGCAGATGAGCTCTCAATGACAGTTCCTTGGGGACCTGTTGCGGCCCTTTGTGGCTGTGCTTTCTGCTCCAAGCTCTAACTGCACATCATGTTTTTCAGCTTGCCTAATCCTATAGTGGGGGTGGATGCTGATCTCCAGCTCTTTGGGAGTTAACTTAGGGGTGTCCACCCATGTCTTGATGGTTGCACAACCTCACTTGCAGTTACCAGTTGAATATAGTTACCATGTTGAATATAGCTTGCAACATGGGGCAGTCCCAGGGCAACCTCTCCTTGAACTGTGCTATGCACATGCCCTCAGAAGCTGCAGTGCAACAGGTGTGTCCACAGGGTATTTGATCTTGGGTTTATGTTTTGTTCTTCACAGAAGCTGCCTTATGTGTATAGAGCCTGCGATCAGCACAAAGCATCTTCACTACCAGAGCTTCCAGCTCTTTGGCTTTGACTTCATGGTGGATGAGGAGCTGAAGGTCTGGCTGATAGAAGTCAATGGGGCCCCAGCATGTGCCCAGTGAGTAATCAGTTTCTGTAATACCCTTGCGATGCCATCATTCACATGCCTCACCCAAACCATGACTGTGTCCCAGCTCCAAGTGAAAAAGGTAGAAGAAAGTGAAAATGGCAGGGGAGTTTTTCAGGCAAACCACATCAGACACTGCTCTAAGTTTGTTGCTCCAGTCTCTGTGTTTGGTATCCCCCCAGCATCATTCCCATGTCAGATGGGGCAATAACCTCAGGTTTTGGGCAAATGGGTTTGAATATAACTTGGGTCATTTTTATTATTTATTTTTTTTATTCTTCAACCAGGTG
>NW_010420858.1:0-8077 GCF_000710305.1 Buceros rhinoceros silvestris
GGCGGCCGCTGCCTGGCAGTCCTGCCGCAGGTGTGCTCCGGGGTGCCTGTGTTCACTCTGAACTTGCCTTCTCGGTAAATCAAGTTGCAAAACAGTCAGGCTGCTCTATTGCATCTTCCCTGCAACCACTTGCAAGCAGCTGAAGCGCAGAGGGGGCAGAAAAGCATCTTTGTCATTTCTTAATATTCCTGACACAAAGGAGGTGCTTATTGCATGTATCAGGTTATTCATGTTTTTAAGGGGTGCCTGTGTTCACTCTGAACTTGCCTTCTCGGTAAATCAAGTTGCAAAACAGTCAGGCTGCTCTATTGCATCTTCCCTGCAACCACTTGCAAGCAGCTGAAGCGCAGAGGGGGCAGAAAAGCATCTTTGTCATTTCTTAATATTCCTGACACAAAGGAGGTGCTTATTGCATGTATCAGGTTATTCATGTTTTTAATTTCCTGGGGGCAACATATCTCTGCAATGACTATCAGCTCTTTTTTTTTTTTCTTCATTAGGCCTTTTATTGACTGGCTGGTCTCACTCTGCATCTCTGCCTCCCTTTGTGATAGTGATAATATTATGTGCAACATCTGCTTTAATCTAAAATATTATGGACCAAGCTCTCCTTGGGATAGCAAAAACTAATTCCATTTTCAGAAGGCCTGTGTCTGACACCACCTAAACTGGACAGCGCAGCTGCAGCGCCAAAGGAATACATCCATCTAGATGCATCCATCAGCTTAATGTTCAGACCAGCTTTTCTATCCCTACCTGAACGACAAGCAGTCACTACAAGACAGGCTGCGAAGGGGCAGCAGCCTCCCCCTCCATGCTCTGCCCACAGCTCCCATCTGAGAAGCATTTGCCATTTCAGGCACTGGCAGCCAGGTTTACAGGACAGCCAAGTGTGTCAGGCCTACACCAAGCTGGGCTCCAGGACTCGGGGAAAGTCGCCATTGCCTGAGAAGAAACTCAGGAGAAAACTGAAGTGGCTCAACCAAAAAGCACTTGGGAGAGAGTCTGCTTGGAAAACTTCCTGCAGCTCTGTGCACATCAAGGAAGAAAACTAGTTTCTGCAGAAAGGGGCTGAAAGCAGAAACCTACCAAAGTCCACAGCTTTGGGGGAGCCTGAAGGGATAAGGAACCTAACTGAGCTACTTGAGTTAAAGACTTACAGTTAAATAAGCTAAATATTTCTTTTTGTTTCCCTCTCACAGATTCTTAAAGAGCAATGTGGAAGCTGGGCTGGAGAGGATCTGATTTGAAGTTGCTATCAGTAGCATGTTTTCCCAGGGAGTTAAGCAGAGATAATAAAAAACCATGAGAACAGCCCTCCTCCACTTAAGCACAGGAGTTTGCAATGCCACAGAGTGGCAGGCAATGCCCTAGAACTGCACAAGAGGTACCCACCGCAGCAAAGAGCAGCACTGTACAGGCTGAATCCCTCCCATATTGCTAACCAGGATGTTACCCATCAATTTAAAGGACAGTGATTGGAGTGATGGCACCTGAAGGCTTGTTCTAGCCAGCTGGAGCAATCGCTTCCACAAGAGATTTCCCAAGCGCTGTCAGCAGCCGGAGCACTGCTGTGGCTCGGAGCCTGCCTACCCCCCCACTAGTAGCACAGGAAAATTCACAGGAACAAAGAGGTACTTTTGCCCATATTTACCACCAGAGTACAGTCATAAGCATCAACTGACTTCCCACCCAGCTACTACAACTTCCTAAGGATGTCCTTTATGCTAAATACAGCACATTTCTGCAGCTTGCTCCTCAGGGGAAAGCACAGCCCTCTGCAATTCCGTTGCCAATGGACCTAGTACCTTCGGGACTAGCACCAAATCCCAGCTTTGCAGCTGCGGTGGATCAGGACACATCGGGCTAACTTACAGGAAGTTGGTGACATGCACCAGGTATTCCCGCTGACAGTAAAACTGGGGGGCTTTTCAGAGGAGGACTGCTCCAAAGCCAGCGTACATCCCGGTGGAAGGAGATGATGGTTGTTCAATAGTTAAAACCCAGCACAACACGACAAGCACTGTTGAGTTACAGGACTGACTCAACCACCCACGCAGGCAAATCACCCGCCCTTTTCTGGGCCTTCATTTCCTCACTATAATTTATAATTGCTTGATGATATTCAGATTCTGGGTATTAGAAAAGGATTCCCAGAAAAGTGATCATCATTGATCTAACATGGCTCACAGGAAAAGTAATGAGAGTCTGAGGAAAACAAGATATGGAAAGGGGCTTTAAAAAGTAAAGTCAAATCAACACTTTGTACCTAAATGCTCATCTGATTTTTGCCATTTACATGGGCCAGTCTCATAAAAGACTCCCCTAAATCTCTTTAGACCATCATGGCTACAACAGTGCTACTTTTAAAGGACATTGGTGCCACAGAAATAATTAAACGTGAAAATAGCAAGCACATTACCAGCTGAAAATGTAGCTCAGGGCTTTTAACAATTGAATTTGACACTTACATCATTGTAGAAAGAACCAAAGTTAGTGTGGCGAGACTCTCTGAAGCGTTCCACATCAGCCTAACTTCAGTACGCACATGGGAAACCGTGTTACAGGAAACAAAACACAGATAAAATACTGGTAGTGAATTCATAAGCAGAATCAATATAAGACAGACGCTATGGTAGGTCTTCAGAGGGGTATTTCGAGCAGTAGGAAGTCCGTAGGAAATCTCAGCTGTGTCTCTGAGCAATGTCTAATCTGTCTGTATGAAATGTCCAGCTGTAGGATTTTAGGCACCACGGTGACACGGATACTGCCACAACTTTGGAAAGCGCTGCTGTCCTCCCACCCAGCCGCACCACCCTGCAGAAACGGGTGTCAAACTACATTTGTGAGGCAGAGGTTGCTCTTTGGCCCCGTGCCCTGGGACAGGGCGACTCGTTTTGATCCGCTGGTGTCCCAACCGTGCCCTGTGCATTCCCAGTTGAACCAGCTGGTGGTCCTCGTCCCACTGGGGAACACAGAGTACAGCATGGCTGATTTCAAACACCACTGCAGCTGTAAGGAGAAAAGATGAAAGCACCAAGTTTTCTGATCTCAGGAACTGGCTACTGGTCTGGCACCAAGGCTTTTCAAGTCAGATGGATCTCACACTCTCCTGCACACTGCGTGCACAAGGTGGTGAGCAGCGATATCCCATGTGTGCTGAGAGGAGGCTCCAGAGTACGAATCCATTTTTCCTGAACGGGTTAAGGGAGACTGTCCGGGCACTTTAGCTGCCATGTTGTCCTTGATCTGTATGCCTCCAGACATCTCCAACGAATTCTCCTGGCATGTGCTCTGCCATTTGAAGGTGACTCACTTCATCAGCACACAATGAGAATAAACTGACTCTGTGCAACCAGGGAAGTTAGTGAAATGAGATGATCTTCACTTTCAGCCCCAAACCAAGTGATTTAAGATCTCCCCTTTTGCCATTTCCGAGTCAGTGACGATCTAGCACTTGGGAGACCCTTAGGAGTGGTGTTCTGTCCTCCCACCATTCCCAGCAGCTTGACTGAAATTGTACCACTAGTGAGGGGGCACTCACCAAGGCCACACTGTTTCAACTGTGGTCTGGAGACATCATGAAACCTGCTGGGGAAATACAGAGGACTGGAGGCTTTCCTCTCCATACTGACCTACTGCTTCTCCCAGCAGCATTCGATAGTTAAGATCAAGCTAGAAATTACCTTGACCCACGTAATTCTGCACAAAAGAAGTCTATTTAGGTATCTGAAAGAATCTTTTCCTTTCTCTCTCCCCTTTGTGGACCTAATTAAGTAAAAAGTAAATTTTCTTTCTCTACCAAGGCTGGGCTACTTTGCTGAGCGTTGAAACAGTGCACCCCGCATCCTTACCCCCTGTACGTGGGGCAGGCAGGGGACTACGGCAACCTGTTTCCGTCCCACCATGACATGTAAATAGCACATGGCTTCTTTAATGAAGAACCAGTCTCACCTCCTAGGCACATGCGATGGGACTGGGACACAAGGCATAAATCTCTGTCACAACATAGTGTCAGGATGGGTTTGTTTCACCGATGGCTGGCAAACACTCACTTGTACGCGTGTCCCATAACCCACAGGCAGCAGAGAACAGCATTGAGATCATGGAATTTAAAAATAATCCTGTCACGGTAGAAGGTTACAGGCAGGTTTAAAATGGATTATCTTCATTTTGCTGCTACCACCAGAGGTTGATTAATAGCAAGTTTACCTACTAATCCAACTTGGTCTGTTTTGCCTTAACTCAGGCAGTGCAAACCATTTACTCGCTTTGTTGACTGCTTGTTAGGAACCCCAGGGCACACATTCATACTATGGACTTCCGCAGAAGTGCTCATGCCCAACTAGGTTTTGAAGGCTGGAAGCCATCTGTCATTCTGCCGCTTCTGGGTGATGCTCCTCTCTCTGAAAGGCTGAATACCTTTTAGACATGCAGAGAATTTCCTTAGATTTCATTGACACAAATATACATCCCGTTTACAGACACCACAAGGATACGATCACCACTCTGCTCTGTTTGTGCTGGAAGGGAGTTCAAATGCTCCTTGCTTCTGTCCCAGAAGCACACTTGGAGCCAGATCCAAAACTGGTTCCTCATCCTCTTCCTTGGAAATTACAGTAAAAGCACAAAGGGGCTCAGACCAGTCCCTCGCCTCCTTCCAAAGCCATCTTCATTCTGCCAAAGCCCTGCAAAGTAAGTGTGCAATGAGCGCTGAAGCAGTGAGGCTGCCTGCCAGCCAGCAAACCCAGGGGTACAAGGTATCTCCACTTGACTCTCCTCCTTCTGCGACACCACTGTCATCAGGTCTCTTCTCCTGGGCACAAGGCCTATCTTTGCTGACCTGACTGCAGGGCTGATGCTAGTGCTGAAGCTTTGGCTTTGGTTCCTTTGAGGTTTCTTAACTTTTAGATGCTGTTTAGAACAAGTCACAAACACCAGACACCTTTTCTGCCAACAACACTAGACGGGATGTCCACCTTGTGCTCCCAAACATCTTGTCACTTACTGCCACTGCCCCACCACAGAGATTCTCCACATCTACTTCTCAGTGACCCAGCAACATGCAAGACAGTGCTAGGAGGACTACACAGAGTAGCAAGACAAAGCCAGAGAAGCTGTGCATCTTCCTCACTGCTTACACCCCAAACCATCAGCATTTAAGCAAGACTCGGGTCCGTGCCTCTTCCCTGCTAGCAGCAGGGTTTAGGGCTGTGCAGTGCCCAGAGCTCCACTGCAGCTGCTGCCTATTGATTGCCAGGCTACTGAGGCACGTGGCAGAAATTCAATACGCAGCGGTGACCATGTATGTGTTATTCTGTGTACTCTCCAAAGCCAAGCAGTCAGCACAGAGCCTGAAGCACTAGCAGCTGATACAGTTGCTTAATACTGTTAATATTGCTCACAACTGTACAACACATAAGAGACAAAGCCATTTGGTTGCGTCCTGTGTGAAAAACTCCTCAGGGTGGCCAGCAGACAGCTTTCTCTGGGTTACTGTGAAGATGGCTGTGTGATCTGGACTGTTAGTTAGGAAGACAGGAGAATATAAAAACAAATGTGAATTTATCCAGTCACAGCAATGCAAGAGACATTTTCTAACTTACGACTGAAGATGCTGTTGCTGGAAACGTTATTTCCTTTTCAAAGCTGCTTTCAGGACTCCCTCCTTGCCTCCTGTTAATTTTTCCCTTACACATGCCATCTTTCCCCTTAGACACACACACAGCATCCCTAATAAAATGTCACCCATTTGCACCATGTCCAAGTGTTCACCTTCATGGAGTCACATAATCCTTTCAAGCAAGAACAGTGCTTATCGCCATTGACCAGAGCAGAGATCCCCATACCATCCCCCTGCTGTATAAAGGTGTTCATTCCAGGCATTCACTTAGAGCAAGATTTGCCTCTGGCTACATAAGGTTTCATCTCTGCTCCTCATTGCAGAGGTGCCTCAGGGAAGTTTTACGAATCACTTAAGTGAAAGAGTTACCAGGGACAGGATAGTTGGCTCTGCACCACCAAGAACCCCAGGTATCAGGCACATCTCAGTCTGGGAAAGTTTCCAATTCGGACATGCTCTACATTTTGCTTTGAATTCCTGACTGACAAACTTTTCTATACGGGGAAGGATCTCTAAGCTCCCTACAACTCCCAAACTGCATCTTTCAAGTAAAAAAAAAAGTTGCTCACTTGGGATTTTTTTATTTCTCCCAGGAATAGCTTAGTGACTTTTAAACAGCCATGGGACAGATTTGTATCAGAAGTACTGCTGTGACTTCTGTTACCATGACAGCAGTATCTGCATGCCCAGAACTCCATTTAGAACTCCACTGGAAGGAAAAAGAGGACAAGACCAGCCACCCCAGGTGCTCAGGACAGCCAGACTCAGGGCAGCAGCTGGCAAGTTCAAGTCTGACTTGTTTGGTCCTGCTGGTCCACCCCCGTGAACTAGGAGCTGTGCTAAACAAGTTTGCGAAGTGAGTTGCAGGTGTACATCAGTGGCACATGATTCAGGACATGAAGAACCATCTTTCATTCATTCCACAGCCTCAGGCTCCCTCCTGAGCTCCCTTAAACCGGAACTGGCATTAAGCGCTCATCCACTCCACTAAAAACCACTCAGAACTCCTGCACTTGAGAGAAAGCAGAGGTATTTCTCTATCCACCCATCTCTCAGTAAGGTACCTCAGCATTTGCCTCTCATGAGGACCACTTTCAATACCACCAATAGATAAAATATTATGTTTTTCTTTTTTTCTGTTTCGTAACTAGAAACAGTTTGAGAAATGAGCAGGGTGCAGAAAGCCACGCTACAGCTCTGTCAATATATGTAAGAAGTCATTACTATGACTGTCTTGCTTCCTTGTCTTTCTTATTGTGACCCAGCTCCAGCTGTCAGTAACACATTAATGACTACAGCCTATTGCAGATCAGAGGAGACAAGACAGTTGCAAATCACTGATATTGACTGTTGCTCTTAATGGAAACACTCTGTATTTTTGCCTGCACATTCAAAGGGAATAGAAAAAGACAATAATTGCCATTTTGGTGTCCTGATCTCTCCCAAACTAGCTGGCTAGGAAAGAAATACTGTGTGGGCAAGAGTTAAAAAAGATAAAGCCCCCTTCGCTGCCAATAGCACAGGTTCCCTCATCCAGCATTTCATAAAATACTGGCATTTACATCTTCTACAGCTTCTTGGTATAGCTGAGGAGCTGCTTGGCACTCATCAAGGCTTTAATAAAGCAATCATTGGACTTTTGCCTGATGTAGTTATTCATTTTGAAGTATTATTCTAGTTCTCATTCCACTTGTCTATATTTGACTAATGGCAGCAGTGCCACACACACTTCCAAGCTCTCTACAGAGACTCAATATTTTTCTTCTCAATTACTTATAAAATAACATCCATAATCACTCTAAACTTTCTTTTGTGATACATATAGCAACACTTCGGCGCCTTCTGGGCTTCTATTTTAGGTAACCTTTATCAGGAGGCCTGTCCTGGAGGCTGGAGCCCTGTTCAACAACAGGACACGGATCACTCAAGCAAAGAAATGTGGATTTCCTTAGGGGGTGTTTTGGTGTCCCTGCAAAGCTAACAAGCCCTTTTGGAGAATTTCTCACCTATTTAATCTTTACTTTATCCCTAGCAAAGCCATTGTCAGCTGAGAGTTTGACAGGGTGGCAGCTGATGCTCATGCTACTCAACATACAAGCACTTGTCCAACTGTTATTCCAGAACACGGCCAAAGCAGATGCCACATCAAGCTCGGCTAACGCACACAGAATTTGAACCAGCAGCCTGCAATCCCGTCAGCTCTCCTTGCGGTTCTGGTTCACCATTTCTGTTATTTCTCACAAGAACGAGACTGGAGGAACGGGGAGGAGGAACCGATTTTCTCCTCAGATGCTGGAGGGCTGACAGGGCACTGCAGGGAAGCCGCTCGTGCCGGTGCGGCGACCTCCGCGGAGCGCTGGCGGCAGCGCCGAGCGGGGACCTCGGCGGCTGGAACTGCGGTCTCGTAGTGCCACCTACCGCGGGGAAGTCCCGCTGCCAGCACGAGTGGCAGCT
>NW_010420858.1:8114-15232 GCF_000710305.1 Buceros rhinoceros silvestris
TGGGAGCCGTCGACAGCCACCCCCTAGGCGCTGCTTGCTGTCTTCCCGGCGAAGGTTTTGCTACAGAGCCTTTCGGGCATCGCCTCAGGCGTGCACAGTGCTCAGCTCCATCCAGAAAGAGAACCGACCTCCTGCGCTTGGTGGTTTGGGGGCAATTGATGGGATGTTACAGCGGAAGAACGCTTTATCGCAGATAAATCTAACTGTTGAAAATAGAGGAATCCAAACTGGAATGGATCAAGGCTTCCAGCTACAGTGGGACGGGGGAAAGTCCCTCGATTCTAAAACATCTAGCAGCAGCTTTTTCACTACCAGAGTATCAGAGAAGGAATATAGATACACACAGCATAGTTTTGTTCTCCTAATACATTAATCGTAGCTGCCACTTAGCCATCTACGCTGGCATATAGTAGATGACTGCCAGGTAACCAGTGCCTGTATGGTAGAGAAACTCCAGACCCAATTATGCTGATTTAAATCTCTCTGGTGCATCAAGTTAAAGAGGACATGTACTGCCCAAGGATGCAGGTTTAATCATCCTATACATCAGGAAATCACACGTAGAGACATAAATTGCTCAATTATGGCAGCCTGTTTTCTGCTCAGTGCTGAGAACTAGATCCTTCATAAACAGGAAGGGTGCAGAAGGGATGTCTTCATATCTGCATCCCATAGTGCAGTTCAAGGATCATTGATAGCCAACAGAATAGATATAGCCAACAGATTTTTAGAGATATATTATTCTTAAAACAGACATGTTCTTTGGCATTTCTAGCCTGAGAAGACAAATGAGAAACCTCAGGCTAGTTTTCTATGGAAAAAACCCATGCTGCTTTGTACTGAATGAAATCCCACTCAGTTCACACTTTAACGACAACATTTAATATATGTTTAAAAAGCACCAACAGCAATTCAACAGTATTGTGCTAGGACACAATAAATGATTCCCCTTCCTCCAAAGGAGTCTAGCAATGTACTACAAGACCCAGATACCTGCCACCATGTCAGAAAACCTGAACTTGCTGCCATGAGCCTGCTGGTTTAAAGTAACTCAGCTCAAACAGTGGGATATAAAAAGAAGCATTTCACAAGCAGTGAAGGTGATATAAACACAGCTCACATCATCCCCTGACACTAAATGAACATAAATAACAGGGTTTAAACTCAAAGCTGGAAAGTAGCCTCTTTGGAAAGTTACAGCTACAATGAGCATGTGTCTATCTTCCTGACACAATCAATAGCCCAGTGTTTTCTTTAAAAGCAGAAAAAGAGAGCATGAAGTAGGTACGTAAGCTTTAAAGTTCCCAGCTGTTATACTTCGGCAGATTTCTTTCAAAAATAGACACCACTTCACTGCTGCAAAAGCTGTATCTGCTAGGCCATGTTCAGATTAAAGACAGAGCTGTGAGCAAAGCAGGCGTGCATTCACCCACAACATCCCTGGGGAGATGTGGACCAGTACTTTGGAAGAGGAACAGATTTCGAGCTAAAAATACGCTTTCTAATGGGAAAGCTACAATGTGGGTTTGGGGGTTTTGAATAAAAAGTCGCAAGTTTTGGGATAGATCCCACAGCTTCAGCAATATCAATGAGTAGAAAAAAGGAGCATTGATCCCAACCCCTTCACATGAGCATCTCCTGGAGTATAGGCTCACCTTTCTCCGACGTATTTCCCTCTTGCCTTACCTCTGAACTGCATTCTCTGCAGACAAAAAAGGCTTTTCCAACAGCCTGGCATCCCAGACCTAGAGACAAAGAAATACAAGTCCGTAGTGTCTTGAAGGGGCTTGCAGATATGCAGCTGGAACACAAACCCCAGCTTCTTTATGGGGCTACACCTTGACGCAGAGGCAAGTCCATCTGTGCTTGCAAAGACAGGAAAACTCTGCTTCATGTGAAAGCCTGATTATGAACCATCGAGGCTGCTTTTTGCTTCAGGGGCGGAAGCAACTTCACATGTCCACAGCACAAGAAACAGATGGTGAGAGAAGGGTGGACAGATGAATGGGTAAATCTCAAGGAGCTGAGCAATTTCTTAAAGGGCATGTTTGCCTTTTATGCCGGGTGCACAGAAACCACAGACAACAACACAGTCACAAAATAATGTAGTCCAACAGCTTAAGGTTCCCGTTCAGAGGATGAAAACATCCAGTCACTTCCAAAGCAATTGAAAAGCCAGTTTTCTTTGGAACTTGCTTGCTTCTTACAGCTCCAGATTAGAAAATGAAAGTATTGATCACCCTTAGAACAGGAAAATGTGAGAAACATGTCCATCTCTTGAAGTGGAACTCAATTATTTCTCATGCCTGTCAGCTTAGGAACATGCACACACCTCCCCAGGGGAGGACGGGTCATTATGCTCATTTTCATCAAGGCTTGTTAAAAGGCATACTAAAAAATTACGGCTATCAAGGACAGTTTTCTAAGCTAATTCCAGTTCAGTAACAATGCTCCTCCTACAGATTCCATTGTAAGATGGCTTTGAGCCTACTTCTGATCTAAACTGTTGGATGCTTTTAGGGAATCCCTAATTTCTAGCTGTATTTGAGAGGAATTGCAATTTCTACACAAGTAGCACGTGACAGCACTCCCTCTCACATAACACATGCAAAGAGAGAAGAGAGGACACTGTTGAGGACACAGGACATGATTTCAAGTGCATTATAAAACCGCAGAAAATACAGGTTCCCAAAAGACAAGGCTCCTTTAGATCTGGTTTCAGTTCAGCATTAAGTCTACCATCAGATTTGTCTTCTGTGCCTATTTTGTAGTTTGCAAGCAAAAATAAGCCAGCACAAAAGCAGTCTGGCACTGCAGCTTGTGACCTAAGAGGCAAAGAACAGTGAGTCACGCATGTGCCAGGAAGAGGTTACAAACACCGTTCTTACCCACCATCTCCTGGGTTTGAGTTTCTGCCCAGGATCATGCAAAAAACCTCAAGCATTTATTAAAGAATTACAGTTTTTCTCCTAACCTGCTCCTACTAATTACATACCCAAATGATTTTTAACTTTCAGTCTTCCTAAAAATAAATTGCCCATAATATCCATCTAGACTTCCTACGAAAGGGGTTTCGGGTTTTTGTTTTGCTGCAGCAATTCACTGTTTCTGTAAAGACAATGTTAAAATACAGGAACCCAGGGTATGCATCAGGTGTCTTCAGGAAAACATACAGAAGTGAAAAAAGACTTTATTTTGAGACTTTGCTATGAAGAAAAGAAACTCCTCTGGATCCCTCATTTAGGAGAATTGGTTCACAAACAGCTTTGTTTGTGGCCTCGTACGCACCAGGTCTTTAACAAATTCAACAAACTAATATTCCAGCCAACCAAGAACATGCAAACTATGGAAAGCAAAATAAAAATCTTGCCCTGTTTTAAAAACGATTTGTTGACATAGCACAAATTCCCTCGTATGGTAACTTCTGAGATGAAGAGCCTGAAAAAAAAAAAAAGGAAAGAGAGAACCAGAAGGCATTTCTCCATCCCTCAGAGAAACACAGATAAGTTGCCTTACGTCAAGTGGCTATAAAAGTGTGTGAGGAGACAGCGCTCTGGCATCAGGGCTTATCTCACAAATGTCCAGCTGTTATTTGCCCACAGTTTTATTTCATCTTGAAGCCAAGATGTAGAAAATAAGATAGAATATCAAGTCCTTAGGGTAGGATGAAACCTTGGTGTCTGCGATAAGAGAATCGGACTCAGAACAGCAAATCTCCTAAACATAAATATAATTTGGTTTGGGGCTCCTGTAAGTCTAGTTTGTGGGGGGTGTAGACAAAGTCCACACCGAAGCTTCGCAACTGATACATTCCAAGTTTGTGCAGCATCTCTCACCAGTCTTACAAGATGCAGAACTCCACTGTTTCTTCATACAAAACCCCCTTAGAACAACCCACTGCGATCCCTCATCTTCCTCAAAAATCATAAACAAGCTTCTTGTCTTGATGCAGCTTTGTGGAAGTAAACACAATTAGGCCTCATGCTGAAATGAGCAGCAGCATAGTAATGAGAAGTGCTGAATCAATTATTCCCCAGGAATTCAGGGCTATCAGCAGTCTGAGATCAGACACGGTGCTTTATACAGCTTTCACAGATTCCCAACACGAAATGAGGATAGGACAGCCACGCCAGGGCTGTACTATACACACAAAGACAGCGTCCTCCCCTTCCTCACTTCATTTCTTTAAGCTGATTTTGCTTCACAACTTGGGAATCACCTTATTCCAGCACCCTCTCCCTCACTGGCATTTCATGAATGTCTGTGGGCTGGGTTATTAGAAAGAAACGCCCAGAACAGCCTTCCACAGCTCAGAGCCAACATCAAGCCTTTTTGAGGGATCCATGTGTGTGAAAACTTGGCAGCTCTTGGGCTATAGATCAATCCAGGACTACTGAATCGACCCTCTGTAAACACAGGACTAGTGAACCAACGTTCGTAAAGTGCTCTGAGAGCCGTCTGTCTGGACGTGTGCTCCAGTGCCGAACCCCATTCCCAGGGGAGCACGGCAGCACGCACGGAGCTCCCCTCTGTCCGAGTCAGCTTCTGTCACTGCCGCTGGTCCTGCTGACGTGACCCGAGAGAGAACCCGAGCTAAAGGTTATCTCATAGCATGAGCCCAGTTACACACAGCAGCAGTGACACTGGCTGACACACTCCCAACTCAGGCACATCTACCCACAAAATAATCTACTGTCTCTTGCAAGTGCAGAAGTGCCAGCTCTGTGATCCTCCCTCACCGCAACAACCTGAGCCAGGCTGTGATTTCTGAGATTAATTCCTTTCTCCACATCCTGTCATGTAACGACTCAGTAGCACAGCTTTTCCTTACAGTCCCAGTCATGCATCTCACCCTCAACCAGAAGGGAACATTTTAAGAGAGATGCTGACACCTCCAGGCCTCATTCCACCTTCACATATCCCCTAAGACTGCCCGAGTAACACCTGATACACAGAGGGCTGCTGAGATGATACCGAGCCACTTTATGCAACACCCAAACCAGAAAGAGTGCTGCTCCAGCATGGTCTGGAGAGGTAAATCAAACCCAGAGAGTGCAAAAAGGAGAGAGCAAATCAAAGAAATGGGTTTGTAAGCGTGGAAAAGGAGAATGTGCTTCTAACACTCCAGAGAGGGTCAGTTTGAAGGTACAAGTGAACTGACCTCTTCAGAGAGGGTCAGTTCGCTTGTAACAAAGTGCTGCTAGGAACTGAAATCAAGATAGTTAGACAAGCGGTTTGCTAAGAGATATGGGCAGGTCGTAGCGGGGAAATGCAGCAGGGACAGACTGTAGTCAGGAGCAGCAAACAGCCTTACAGGGGCTTTAGCAGTGCCAAGGAATTTGGGAAGCAAAGGTCTGGCATCGGGCATCTGAAGGGGAGAGACGGCAGGTGAAAAAGTGGCTTCCAGAGGAGTAGCCTGAACACTCAGCACTTGTATATTTTACATTTCAGTCAGAAAACGTAAAGGCACATTGGAGTGCCTGTACAGCTCTTCAGCATTACGTCTCCAAACTCCTAGCCCAGACTGTCAGACATCCAGCATAGCCAGGGGCCAGTGTATTCCATGGGCCACGTTTTCAAGAGACAAGATTTCTTGATGTGTCTTTGTACCTGCAGTTATGAGGTGGTACAGAGGACCAAGTCTGACTATCAGCTCATCAGGAACACTTCACATTATGAGAATCTCAAGATAAAAATACTCCTGAGCTCCAGAAAGTGCTCAACACTTACACAACTGGAAGCGCTGACGGGTGAGGAAGCGAGTCTTCCTCTCTAGTGTTGAACATAAACAACGTGGAGAAGAGTTAGTGCACTTCAGAGGGAAATGCGCCCTCGCACAGACACTGCCTTCCAGAATGAGATGGAAATCACTAAATCAGAATCAACCCTGGGCTGTTTGGGCTGGTTTCCTCAGTGTTGTCTCCAGGTGAGGTTTGAACAGGCAACAATGCATGATTTGTTGAAGTGAGATTTAATTAGAACAGCACAGATGTTTTCCTTCCTTTGTCCTATTTTCTAGTAATGCTCATTTCTCCTCTTCCATTGTAGATTAAAATAGTAAACCTTACAGCTCTGATATGACCTGCACTTGTCTGTGTCTCCTACCGCTTTCCTTTCCCCTTTTAAAAAGCCAAAAGCAAGACAGCTTCACTACGGCCACAAATTGCTCCTTCTGAATTGCACACTCCACGCTGCCTGGAACACAGGTGTAGCTTACTTAGCAGCTGACTGTCTCTGTCAGCTTCCCAATTCTGTCCATAAACTATTTAAACAGAGGCCTGACCCAGCTTCCCAAACACAAAAGCGATAGATTTCAAAAATCAAAAGAGCTGTCTCTGACGCTTCTATCAGCTGCCACATTGCCAAGCAACAACATCCAAGCACCTTATATTTTCCACTTCAACGAAGACAAGTGAAAGGCAGCTTCCTCTTGCAACTCTGGATAATTATGATCTTCAGAATTAAAATTTATCAGACAGCTCTTTTTCTTCGTGGGGATGACAGAGGATGCAATGAGCTACCCGGGATATGTAAAACACTGAACCTCACTCCCCAAGAGCCACCTGTGCTCATCTCTGAGGTTACAGAACCGGTTCCAGCACACGTAGGTGGGTTTATATTTGGGTCTCACGGACCATGGTTGTCAGTCCTGCAAAGCTGTGGCTCATTAACTCCCACCTCCCTCAGCATGGCTCCGTGCAGGAAGAGCAAGGACAGCAGGACAGCCACAGCACTTCATCCCAAGCACATGGCTTCAACAAGGCAGCCCAGCGAGCAACAGTCCCAGGGCTAAACCCAGCCTGGTGTTGAAGGACAGGGCTGCCCCCAGCTCCAGGCAGCATTTCAGGGCTCATCTCCCTCACACTCATGTATCAAAGCTAGGACCGAGATTTGGGGTTTTCCACTGCTGATACCGAATTTCCACCACATACTCCTGCGGCCCCAGTCCCAGCTCTGGGCTGCCCGGTGCTCCTCTCAAGCCCTACTCCACTTCTGGCCACAGCAACCACCCCCCGCTACCAGCCCAGTGAACCCAGAGCATCCCACGCCACCCACTGGTGGCAGCAGCTCCAGCCCAGGCCACACACGGCCAGTTCCAACGGGAACCAGAAGCATCT
>NW_010420859.1:0-316 GCF_000710305.1 Buceros rhinoceros silvestris
GGAAACCGGGCAAACAGCCCCACGACCCCGCGCCTTAGCCCAGAGCCACGTGGCCCGTCCTTACCTCGTCCCTCGGGGCTCCCTGCCCGCTGCTGCCGCACCTGCCGCTTCTGTGCCGAGTCCTGGAGCAGAGCTTTCTCCCCCGACATAGACATCTCCTCCTCCTCCTCCTCCATCCCCTCTTCCTTGCTCTCTGCAGCACCAGGCACCACCTCGTCTCCGAGCCCCTCCTGCCTCTTGGGCTCCTCGGCCGGGCCGCAGGGCTTGCCCAGCATCCAGGGATTGGCTCCGCCGGCTCCCGCGGGGCGCGCGGGGG
>NW_010420859.1:422-1246 GCF_000710305.1 Buceros rhinoceros silvestris
CGCCCAGCATCCAGGGATTGGCTCCGCTGGCTCCCGCGTTGACAGCGGGGACGGCCGCGGATGTGGGGTCCTCCTCAGGGACATCACCCGGCTCCTCCTCGGGCAGCTCCACCCGCACCTTCTGCATCAGCTCCTTGTTCTTGGCCAGCTGCTCCTGCATTGCCTTGCGGGCCTGCGAGGGGATCGAGGGGTCTCTAACCGGCCCTGCCCCACCTCAGCTCCCCTGCCACCAACCAGGGACCTTATCGTGGCCTCCGGTATATAAAGAGGGTTCTAAGAAAGACGGATACCGAGGCCTGTGGGGACAGGACAGGGGCTGATAGTTGAAAGAGGAGATTCAGAGCAGAGAGAAGGCAGGAATGTTTGCCGTTGAGGGTGGTGAGCCCCTGGCCCAGGCTGCCCAGAGAGGTGGGAGCAGCCCCCCCGCTGCCAACATCCCAGGCCAGGTTGGACCTTGGTGCTCTGAGCAACCTGCTCCAGTTGCAGATGTCCCTGCTCCCTGCAGGGGGTTGGACTGGGTGAGCTTGAAAGGTCCCTTCCAACCCAGAACATTCTGTGATTTCCAAAAATTGACCAGAAGGCCCCTAAATCCTCCTTAATAAGCCTTGATCTGGAAGTGTCCCAGCTCTCTAGGCCTGGGGGCAGGGGTCCCTGCTCTGGGTGCAGACGCCCCTGTCCCTGCAGGGGAGATGGGGAGGTCCCTTCACCCCAAACCCGTCAGTGGTTCTGTCTCACCTCCAGGTCATACTTGGCCATAATGGCCCTGGAATGGGCCCATTTTCCCTTGTTCTGGTGCTTTAGACTCATCCGCTCCTGGGGGACAG
>NW_010420860.1:0-2673 GCF_000710305.1 Buceros rhinoceros silvestris
GCGGCGTTGGAAGATAATTCAACACCTGAACTTTCTGCCGGGGTCCCTCGGCAGTTTGGTTCTCCGCGCGTTGGGCTGTCCAGCGCCGTGCCCCCGGCTCTTGGGTGGAGCAGATTCCTCAGGACGACTCCACACGAAGTTCTAGCGCAGAGCTCTGCTGACGCCCTACGTGCTTTTCTAAGCTCCCTGTTCTGAGTCTGCCGGCATGGTGGGTGATGTGGAAGTTCATCAGTCTGAGCCAGACTAGTCCTCTCCCAGGTGGACACGGGCTAATCCTTCATAGATCCTCGTGTCTGTGTAGCTTTTTTATCCTGGTCAGGCTTTAACCACAGAGGTGAGGCAGCAGCGTGGTGGGATACGTGCGAGGGGGCGTTTCTGTTTGGTGTTCCTGTGCTGAAAACTCAGGGGCCTTACTGGGGGCCCAGTGAAGTCCGTGGTGAGGCCTCTTCTGGTTCGGGTGGGCTTTCAGTGCGGTCCGTCGTGCTCAAGGATGGTGCCTTGGAGCACAGTCTTTCACGACTTCTCTTGATGACCTGCAACTCGAGGCACGTGTCTGTCTGTGAGTAAAGCCCTCGCAGGAGTCCTGTGTCCGGATGTCGATCGTGGTTGGTTGGGGTTTTTGTTGGGAAGAGGTGTGTAAGGTTCTTACGGCCAGTTCTGCATCGTGAAGCCCTCACAGGTCGCTTGTGTCCATCCCTCTGGATACCGGGGGGGTGCATCCGCCGGCTCGTACCATAGGGAAACGCGTATTTCACCGGTGTCACTTGTGAACTCTGTTACTGGTTGCCAGGGCGCGCAGTAACCGTGCTGGGTCATGCCTCGCCTGGCCGCTCCGGCTCTGTTCACACTGCAGTGCCGCTGCCGTGCGCAAAGGACAAAGACCAAACCGAAAACCCCAGGCCTTGACGAGGGAGACTGTACCAAGCAAACCTCCCGCCGCAGGAATCCAGGGTGGGATTTATCGGAACAAAACTCGCGTATCAAGTGGACCAAACGTGGGGACGTCTCTTAGGGGCACTGATCTGTTCTGAAGCTGCGGTGGGACGAGCAGACGGTCTGTAAGTGTGTTCGCAGCCGTGTTCACGCTTCTCCGTTCACCACGAAGCACAGCAGGCAGCCGAGAGTTAAACAGGAGCTAGGCAGGGGTTAGGAGAGCCTCAGGCATCACAGACCTGGACAGCAAGATAGCAACGGTAACAATAAACAAATCACTTTAATACCCTTTAACAAAGCTTTTCTACTTACAGCGTAAAGCTCCGTAAGCGTGGACCGGGGCGGTACCTTCGTGGAGCTGTCGACCGCCCCGTGCTGCCGCGCTGCGCCACAGCCTGTACGCCCGTCAGGCTGTTAAAACTAACCCTCAGACGCCTGGTTTTACAGCGCTGACCCTTCCTCTGCTGCTTTACAGTGTAAAATGCTTTATTGCTGTAAGGATTTCTTTTGTATTTCCAGCCTCGTGGCTTTCCCGATCGCATTTTCAACGCGTCTTCTTTTCGTCCGTTTTGTTTCAACTACTCTGAAATATGTACAGCACTATCAACAATATTTAACCTTTCTTTGAAATTTTCTTGTTGTAAAAACAAAGCTATTACAAGCAGTAAAGTCTTTTTACAGCTGTGTTGGAATCTCTCAATAGCTGTTCATGTGATGCTATGACAAACCTGGCTTGCGTTGAGTTTTTGTTTGTTTGTTTGTTTTCTATTTTATTTTCCTTTTAACACAATTAATTTGTTGCTTATTTTCCACCGTAACTCCCAGTTACCTACAGGAAAAGATTTCAACTGTTGTGTATCTGACTCTTTTAATCGAGCAAATGGTGATGTCCTAGTTTTTAGACCTAAGGTCTGTTTATTGCAATACTTTTAAAGGAAGATGTTGCTCTAAGTGCTGTTGTTAGTTTTAAATACAGATTTGATGCTTGTTCTTAATATGCTGTGGTTAAACCATGGCACAGAGTTATTAAAAATCATGAAACGCATCTGTCTCCTGTTGAATTCATTTTCTCTTGGAAGTGAAAGAACAAAACCCAAGAAGCTTTAAGACAAGAACCCCGCCTCCGTGCCGTTTGACGCCCTGGGTGCTGGCGACTGCCTCTGGCACGCTGGGGGTGACTGGCTGGCGGGGGGAGAGCAGCAGCCCCAAACCACCGAACTGGGAAAACTGGTTAAAAAACGAACACACAAGGCGCAGCTCGCGGGAGGGGGAAGCACAGCCTGGTTTATGAAACCTGGGGCGTGCTTGGCCAGTGCTTAGAACAAGAGCAGTTGTGGTCCAGTGTGGGGGGAGAGAGGGGTGATACGGTTGGTAAGAAACGGGACAAGAGGGTCCTGAGAAACTTTGGTTACACTTTGGTGACACTGATCTTTGCAAGGCAGGTCGAGCCGTCCCTGGCCGGTACCTGACACTGTGTTAGACTAAAGCTTAACAAGTACAGGAAGGGTTTTTTTCACAGAGGAGTTAATTTCTGTTTCAGGATAAAGTGGTGCTTTGTTTGCCATGGTTAATAGTGAAATAATTCTCCCGGATTCCATCTGACAGCAGAGCCTGAGCTTGCTGGAGCTCCGTCCGTCTGTTGCTGAGGCGCGATGCTCCGCGGGAGAACGCCAGACCTGGGGCTGTCTCGCAGGTCTCTTCCAGAAAGAGAGGGCTGCTGCGGGAGCCGGCGTCCCAGCC
>NW_010420860.1:2785-15979 GCF_000710305.1 Buceros rhinoceros silvestris
GGGAGCAGCCTCTGTGCTCCCCCAGACGGCAAGAGGAGAGGGCCCTGCTGACGATCTTTTCAAATGCTTTGGCTCTTTACACGCTTCTGGTTCAAAAGGAACCATTTTCTTTTCCTATCACCACCCTGAGTTCGCTCTCTTCCTTCTACAGCATTTGAATTCCTCCGTAGTACTCAGAAAATGCCGAGTTCCTCAGTCCTTAGAAGTGCTCCAAATCTCCAAGCTCCTCCTCTACTGTCTGAACCCTAAACTCCCTGGAAACTGCCTTTTCTTCTTCTTTTTTTTTGAGCCTGCTTTGATCTTTTCCTTAATCTGGTTTTAATTGTATTTATATTTGTTTTATAATATGCCATTCTGTTTGATTGTGGCTGAATATCTCCACCAGTGGTGGCAGCCCAGAGCTGGGCTGTGAGGGGCCGTCTCATCTCGGCAGGGTTACTTCTCCCTCTTAAAACATTAATGCAGTGGCTGCCGCCGCCCTGCGCAGCCTCCGGCTCTGGCTTCCAGGCTCCCAGCAGTATCGCGGCTCATTACAAACACCCTGCTCCTGACATCCCGAGCCCTTTGCTTCCAGAGACCCCTCTGTAATGAGGCTTCGTTACTTGGACAAAAATTAATTAGGCTTCTTCTCATTATCACTGTTTTGATCGGTTGCGCTTTAAATGAGTTCTAATTAAAATGCACATTTTAAAACCCTTCCTGCTGGATCCTCCTCTAACCGCTCGCCCCCCGCCGCGGCGACGTCCCGCTTTTGTGCCGCTTCTACACAAGTCTAGTGCTGATCAGGATAAAAACTTGCCTGATTTTTTTTATTTTTAATTCTTTCTATTTTCTGCGTTGTTTTTTTTCCAGACTGACTGCCAAGCGATTGCTCCTGGGAGCGGGGATTAGAGCTGAGGAATTCTTTGCGTGTGGTGATGCTGATGAGCTGGTTTGTGGTATCCCCTACAGCCAGTAACGTTTCTTGTCCCCAGAATGTTTCAAAACCTGGGGGAGAAGCTCTGGGCGGTACTTGCTGCTACTTGACTGGCTATTCCCGTTCCCCTTCGGTGTTCCACGCTGCCCTTACTACCTTACTGAAGCTGGCGTGACCTGCCCCGGTGATGTCCATCCCACGTGGAGCTGGAGGCAGCTGTGCCGGGATGCCAGCAGAGGACTAACCACAGCAAGAGGGCGGTACCTTGAAGGCTTCCCCTCCTTTACGAAGGGACTGACGTGTAAACCAGCAGATGCTCACTCTGAAATATTTTGTACCCCTCACTGGTCCCCGCTCCGAAGGTCCTCACAGCACAGCAGCAGAAAGGTGCCGGTGCTGTTTTAGAGATGAGGAAACACGCGTGAGGAAGGATGTGGTGGGTCTCAGCGCAGTCTGTGGCGATGCTGGGAATAATTGTAGAATCACAGACTGGTTTGGGCTGAAGGGACCTTCCAAGCTCCCCCAGTCCCACCCCCTGCAGGGAGCAGGGACATCTGCACCCAGAGCAAGGGGCTCAGAGCCCCAGGAGCCAACATGACCATTCCAGGGATGAGGATTCTACCACCTCTCTGGGTGGGTGTCTCACCACCCTCACCATCCCTGAGAGACAGGAGGGGTGATACCAGCCCACTGCTGCTGCACCCACCGCCCCATTTCCCTGACCTGCCATGGGGGCAGCGATGGGGCTGCTCCCACCTCTCGGGGCATATAACCTTCTCCTCACCACCACTCGTAGTCCCTCCACCTGCCAGACGTAGTTCCTCCCCACTCGCTTCCAGCTCTGTCTGGTACGGAGCTGTTTTCCTGTGTTTGTCTGACAGCCACTGGGGTTTGAGCAAGCAGCCACCCCTCATCCAGAGAAAGAGGACATCTTTTTCACAGCGGCCGAGACTCCATGCTTGGCCCCAGGAGCTCCCTTCAATGCCAACCCCAGATCACTCCAGATTAATTTAACATTTGCAGACATTCCAGTGATTGACAGTCGAGTTGAGTGGAAAATTCCGGTTTAATCCCCGCTGTGTGCCACAGACACGGGCTCAGACAGCCTGACCTACATCTAACCCTGGGCAGCAAGAAACTCTTAGGGGAAAAAAGAAAAAAAGTCCTTTTCATCTCAAAGCAGCGAGAACGTTCCTGTTTATCGCGTGTCGCTGTGTACCTGTAACTGCCTTACGGTGCTGTGAATGTTCCAGACGCTGAGCCGAGCCTGCCCCGGGTGGCTTCCCTTGGCGAAGAAGCCACATAAGGCAAATATAAAAGCCTGGCTGTGCTTGCAGAGCCCTCAGCAGGGCTTATGGCACCAGCAGAACAGTAAGGAGCAGCTTCTTCCCTGACAGCGGGGTGAGGATTGTAAGCAAGTGCCGTAAAATTTGCTTTATCACTCCTGGAGAAAAAGCTGGTGAGCTGGTGGCTTTCTCTCATAGTTTGTTTGGACAAGCCTCACTGGTGAGGCTCGACAGACCAGCTGCCCGGTGAGGCCAGTTCCTTCAGCCCCCTTCATTCCACGGGTCGAAGGCACCGATAGTTTCTTTAACTCTGTTTGGTTTGGACAATTGCTGGTGCTGTAGAAGGTGTCACGGTGTCTCAGCGAGACGCTGGCGCACGTTAAGAGTGATGAAGTCACTCGTCTTTATTACTGAGTGATAAAGCTACAGCAGCTACTCAAGGTGCGAGACCTCCCACCTTCTAAACCGCCGCTGCTGCTGTACCTGTGGGAGAGAGACTCCGTGTGCCGGCTGCAGCCACGCCGGAGGAAGGTGTCTCTGCCTCTGCAGTTGAATTATGCTCTATCAGGAGGATCTACCAGGTTCGCTAACGTCACCATCCGACTAACGCAGTGGCAGTAAAGGGCTGTCTGCACTAAAACTCTACCCAGGGTGTAGTTTAAGCTGTAGTTAAGTGCTGCTCGTGCACTGGCAGCTTTACTTTCCTTTTCTCAAAGCACGTTGGCCGTGTGCAGGTACAGACTGTGCACATTGCCTGAGCAGAGACTATGGCACAGCAACCCAGCAACATCAGACAGACTGCTGGTGACACCAGGGGGGACTTCGAGGACGCGTTACATAACACGATAGTATGTTATCATCTTTATTTTCATGGCTTTTCTGCTCTAATCCCGGATAAAAATTAACTGCAGGTATTTGGTCAATAGACACATTAGCCAAGGCTGAGACGTTTCCCTGCTCCCCTTGCTAAAAAGTTCTTTCCAAGTGTCTCCTTCCGCAGTAAACCACAACTGCTGCGTCTGGGAGGTGGCTGAACACTGGAGCTTCTGGGGAGAGGTACCCTGAGCCGGCTCTTGCGGAGCGCCTGGATGATGAACAGCGCTGTCAGCACGAATGAGCTGCTGGGACGTGCAAGGACAGCGTCACTGCTCATCTCTGACTTCACTGGTGTTCTCTTGGAGCCTTAGGAGCGTGTGGTAAACGTGCAGCTGGTGTCCAGTTTTGGCCCCTCACTGCTCGAAGGACATTGAGGGGCTGGAGCGTGTCCAGAGAAGGGCAGCGGAGCTGGTGCAGGGTCTGGAGCACAAGTGCCCTGAGGAGCAGCTGAGGGACCTGGGGGGGTTGAGCCTGGAGCAAAGGAGGCTCCGGGGAGACCTTCTGGCTCTGACAACTCCCTGACAGGAGTGGAAGGGGGAAAGAGGGAGGCGGTGTCCATCTCGGTGTCCAAGGAACAAGTGATAGGACAAGAGGAAATGGCCTCAGGTTGTACTGGGGGAGGTTTAGGTTGGACTTTAGGAAGATTTTTCTTCCCTGTTGGTGGCATGAAGGCCCGTCGCAGGCTGCCCAGGGCAGTGGCGGAGTCCCCATCCCTGGAGGGGTTTCCCAGCCCTTGTGTCGAGGTGGTGCTGAGGGACAGGGGTCAGTGGGGACCTGGCAGTGCTGGGGGAACGGGGGGACTCGATGAGCTTGAAGGTCTTTTCCAACCTAAACAATTCTGTGAGCAGGTCCAAGCTGGTGGCCACATCCTCTCTGAGTCTGTGAGGAGTCACACTGCCAAGCCAGCCTGCTCAAGCAGCACGAGCTCACCCGGCACCGCACACGTTAGGAAGCCCTGGCACGTGTCCTCTGGTACCACTACACCTGCATTTAGCTCATTGGTGACCCAACGTTACCAAACCAGCAGCTGGCAGGAGCCTCCAGCTGCTCCAGCCACCTCACCCCGCCCCACCACTGCCACCCAGGTCACGAGTTACTCCCGGAGCCCAGGGCTGCAAATGGGCTCTGGCCAGCAGCACCCGCCTGGTTCTGGCCCCCTCTTGGGCTGTGACTTTGACGCTGGGTCCTTCTCGGGTTGTACATTCACTGGGCTGCAAGTTCAGATGTGCTCCACCTTGGTCTACAACCTTTGCTCCTGCTATTCTGGGCTCCAGCTCAGTGTTGGTCGCAGCTTTGGCTCTGCATTGTCCTGCTGTGAGGTCAGCTCTGGCCCAATCTTGGGCCATAGCTTCAGCTCCAGGCTGGTATAAGGCTTCGGCTTCAGCTCTGGCTCATGACTGGGCTGTGATTTTGGCTCTGGCCTTATCTCAGGCCGTGACTTCAGCTCCAATCTCAGTTCAGGCTGCGAGGAAAGATGTGGAGCCATCTTGGGACACTACCGTGGCTCCAGCCCCATCTTCAGCAGCGATGTCAGTTCCAGGCCCAATCTTGAGCCACAACTGTCCCCATCGTGGCAAAAGCTATGGACATTCAGTTATGACACAAGGATGACGGTTCCAGTTGTGGGGTAGCTGGGTACATGCTGGGCACCCAGCGGACTAACGTCAGTCATTCCCTGGGTGGCCCAGGAAGTCCCCAGCTGGTCTCTGCACTAATGAGGCAAGGCACTGATTCCAGATGAGCTCCACAGGAGTCAAGGTCACCATGCACTTGACTAATTGTCTTAAAAGCTCTCCAAGTCTTGAAAATTCCCCTTCCTGCTTTGTGCAGCTCGATCTAAGTTACTGGGCGCTTTGTTAATGGATGTGCTGGGTGGAGGACACAGCTGTCCCAGGGATTCCTCAAGGACATCTGTGCTGCAAAACTGACCACACAGCTGAGGCACTTACCAGTAAGGTGTTCCTGCAGTCCCAGAAGTGTGGTCTGCTGCATGTAGTTAAGAGAGATCTTCTGTACTTCACATCTTCGGGTGTAGTGGTGGACCATGTAAGCGCTGGAGTGGGCAAAATGCAGCTGGACATGGGGAAGGGCAAGAGGATGGGGGTACAGAGAGGCTGTGTACCTAACAAACAGGTTCCAACATGCCTGGGGGCTACAGACCCATCCTAGGACACGTGCAAACAAGAGATGGATCCTGTGAGCTGCACCGAGAGGCTCCCACACCCTGTTGGCCATGCAGGCTTCGGGCTTTGCAGGGTGCTGCAGGACACAGGCACCACTGCCCGCAAAAATGGAAAGCCAGAATAAATGCCACCATCAGAAGAACGTGTGCATGGGGACAGCGAGGTAAAGAACCATAGAAGAGAAAAAAAAAAAAAGCATCTGCTAACTGCAGTCCTACAGACGCACTCATCTCAGCAACGTAAGAGTTCACAGAATTATTTTTTAATAACATTTCAGAAACATAGCACTTTACATCTGCAGGGCACCAAATATACAGTGATTATTCCTCACAACTTCCCTGTGAGGTAGGCAGGCGTTAGACTGCAGTTACTGTTTGACGTGTGGACAGAGGCAGAGACATCAGTAATTAATCCTGCACAATTAACTTCAGCTTGAACATGGAGAGGCCCTCAGTGACTTGGCTGACAACGTAAGAGCGGGGCAGAGCTGACACTTTATCAGTTACATTCTTTTTTGCTCTCATCAATGATAATGCTCAGGGTCCAGCTCTGCTGCTTCCCCACATCCCCCTGCAAAACCCCCCACACGTGCAGAGGTGCTGCAACGTGAGAGCAGCACTGGAACCAGCCAAATCCCACTCTGATTTCAGCCACAGCTGAATGAGACCATGGGAGAGATTTGCCCGCCCAGTCAAAAAGAACAATTTCAACTTCAGTCCTTTATGACATCTGAGGCAGCATTTCAGCCTTCACTGCGAGCAAGAATTTGCTTGCCCTAAGAAAATCTAGGGGGCAAACAAGTGTGGTAGACTGCGATGGCTGTCTCAGAAATTATGCTCACTCCAGTCAAATTGTTCTCCTGCAGTCCGAGGGATTCATGAACAGGAGGAGGAACTCTGGGGTTTAACCCAACTTTGCATGTATCTGAAAAGCCCCTTAGCACACCCATTTCACAAGTAAACTCATTCAGAATTTTTGTTCCAAAAATGAGATAGAAGAGTTTTGTAAACCTTTACATATTAAAAAAATCCTGATTTTTAATATACAATTATTAATTTCATTAATAACTTTTCTTTCTACAGTAAGTCAACTTCAGGAAACAAAGTATACTTGACATGGCTACTGTGATTAACTGATCTTCCTACAGCTTTCAGCTGAGATGTCCGAGAAGACACACGTCCAAGGAGAAGTCACAGTCTCAACCCGTACACTGCCACAGCTCTGCTGAAGTCAGCGTGGCCGTTACAACTCACCCAGCCCGAGTGGCCAGTCCATCGGTTCCTTCATGTGCCGCACCAGTGACAATCTCCAAGCAGAGAGATGAGCACGATCGAAGAGGCCTGGGTCCACATACACCAAAACCCAAAATACATTGCCTTTCCCAGCAGAGAAATCTTCATTCTCATTGAACGGAAGCTTCGGCTGAACGGAATAATGGCTGTGCGCTGCTACGGAAGAAGAACAAAGCGGTGGCTTTTGGGAGAAACCATCTTCATTTTGAGATGGGGGTGGGAAGGAAGAGGGAAGAGTTACTGTTAACGCTATTACCAATCAACACAAACTTTTCATCTGAGATTTGCTTTTCCTTCTGTAAACTGAAATTCTGTCACAACTTCTTGCCCAGGGAATGTTTATGGTGGTGAATACAGAACACTGTTAAATCCACAGAGCAGCTGTAGTCTCCAGACAAGGGGGGGAAAATTATAAAAAAAAAAAAAAAAAAAAAAAAAAAAAAAAAAAAAAAAAAAAAAAAAAAAAAAAAAAAAAAAAAAAAAGGCAAAAAAGCCACAGCTCAGAAGTGCACTTTGTATCTCCTGCCTCACAAAGGGTTAAAGTGCTAAGTTCGATCGATCCAAAAATTAAGCATCTCTCCTAGTCCTTTATTTTTTTAAATGAAACTTTATCTTTGGTTTCTTGTATCTTCTCTGTGATTTTATCTTTTGTTTCCTCCATCTTCTCTGTGATTTTATCTTTTGTTTCCTCCATCTTCTCTGTGATTTTATCCTTTGTCTCCTCCATCCTATCCTGCAGATACTCCTTTACTGGTGGGGGTGTGGACATATAGCCTCTCTTACGTAGATATTTAACAGTGATGGATGTTCCTCCCAACGTCACAGTGTACCTGGCAGGAGTTGCAATCTTAAAGAAAACAAAGAAAATGCCGTATTGATAAAATGGGACATTATCTAGGGAAAGGTATTCTTAATGTTGAGAATTTATTTTGGCCAGCGTCAGATACTAAAAAGATCTTCTGTTCATACGGAAACAAGACAACTTACAGTGCTAACAGAGACCTTAAGAGGTCAGCTGAGACTCAGGTGTGTAACTCCATACAGACTAACCTGTTCTTTCAGAACTTCAGAGATAAAGCCTTGCCTTTGCAACCCACTCTAGTGCTTCCACATCTGGAAAGTTTCTTCCAGCTGATCTCCCAGCTATAATGAAATCATTACATTTAACCACGTTTGGTTTTGGTCTCTTTTAGGCACAGGAAAAACTGGCAGGAGTAAAGCTTTCACATTTTGTTGGGGGGAAAAGAACCCCTTTAAGGAACAGCTAAGCAGCACATTGCATTTGGAAACAGAACAGATGAGCGTTGTTTCCCAACATGGATTACACACATATAAAGCATAAGAAGAGACCCAAACCTGAATGTAACTGATTCAAGCGGACAATGAAAGCACCTGACAATGACGGAGAACTAAGGAAGACAAACTAGCGAATCCTCGAGGATAAAAACCCTGTCTTTTATCTGGAAGTCATGAAGTGTTTAGACTTTACCTCTTTATCCTGTTAATTATGTCAGGCATACAGAGGAAGAACTTAATTGTAATTAAACCTCTGAGGGTAGCTCTGCAGCAAACAAAGAAGTCATTTTAGAAATGCAGATCGACTCCTTAAAGAACCCAGAGCCCATATCAACTTGCATGAGACTATTTTTACTACAAAACTGAATGCTCAAGTCTGTGTAACTATCAGAGAGAGGAAACAGCATTAATTTTTCCTGCTGTATTGGAGCAAACCCTGTTTAGTTTACCAGGCAAGATTCAGAGCTTACGTACAAACTATAGTTACACTTACTTTATACAAAGCATACGCCGTTAGTGCATTTCCGCTCTGGGAGTTTTTCAGGATGCTTACTATGCTGTCTGGTAAGCCAACCAGCTCCAGGAATGGAACCACATTCACCCCTCTGGAAAAGACAAAAGAATTTGCAACCTGAATTGGAATCTGAAACCTGATTGGTGATTTACATTCCCATTCTTTATTACACAAACTTCGTAATTTGATAGCAAAGTGTTCTTTCATCTAAGCAACGCTCTGACGGGGTTTGTACTTCTGTACAAACAGTGCTCTGCTCAGCATTCCACGAGCTGACCCCTTTAGGTTATCCCTGCTGGGCTGAGTAGCTACTGACTGACCTGTGCCCCAGTTCATTAGGTTGGGAGGCAAGTAGATATAATGGTGGTAGGACACCTCCTCAGGCTCCAGTTGTGCAGGTTCAACCTCAGGTTCTGTTTTGTCTAAAATTTTTTTTTTAAATTTCAGGCTAACCTGCAGCATGCCCACAGCATCCACACTTCAGCATCCTCCATTCGCTTTTAAATATATCGAACAAATGGGGTGTGGCGAAGGAAAAGGAAGTGACCTCAGGGGCTTTGTGCCCAGTTGTTCTACCTTGTCAATATAAGGTGTCAGCATGTGGAGGGGGCTCCTAGCACAATTCCTTTCTGTTTGAAAACCAGGGAAGTACCATAAGCACCAAAGGAGAAGACGACAGCCCATCTCTGCATGGAGGACCTGCCTCGCCAGCGTTCAGAGGTGGTGTATTATCAGCATCATTGTCCATTGCTACCTGATGTTTTAAGCATTCTTCTGTACATGCAATCACTTCAGCATCAGAAGCAGTAACAGGCAGTAATTTACCACAGCTACTAGAACCTATGTGAAGGCCTATCCCCAGAGTAGAAAATGGAGACCTAGTAAGATCTGGAATGACCGTGCTACTCCTTAAACCACCACTGTTTAGTCTTGTATCATGAGCAGGCATTCCGAGAGTTATTTTTCCGCTTCAAGAGGATGCTGCTCCTGCGGCATGACAAATTGGAGCTTTGTTATAATTAGTTTTCTAGTTAAATATTTCAGTTGTTTTCATCCATCAAATACCTATTTTAGCAGCTAACTTAAGTGTTTCACGAAAAGTAATCGTCACTCAAATGTGAAATGTCTGGATGTAAGCATCAACCTGAACTAATCCAAAGCAAAATATTTTTATAGCTCAAGACCTTTATTCCTCTGACATGAGCTAAATTTAGAATGACATTTGGATCTATAGCTCCTAGAAAGGGCAATTATGCCAGCTGGTTAGAGTAACTAAAACAAACACTGGTGCGGTAAGGCATTCTGATGTCAAAGCTCCATCCCTGCCGCTGCAAACTGGGGTTGTTTCATGGGTTCTATTATTAAATATACATCACCAGCGATCCAGAGATAAACATTTACTCATATTTAGCAAACCACTTGCAGACAGATAAAGCCTCTTTCATCCAAACTAGCAGCTGATTAGTACGTTTTTTCTAATAAATGGCATTTTCCAGAACAGTATCTGTCACACACTATTAGGTGAAAGAAATTAAAATTAGAATACTTAATTAATTTTGGTGTTAGACACATAAACATTAATTTCCGATTAAAAAGTCTGGCAATTTTTTCAGCGGAAGGCAGGAAAGACAGGAAACGGGAGTAAAAAAGGAAAAGATACATATGGCTTGCAAGTTGCTCAGTGAGAGGAATGACGTGAAAGTCCAATGATGAGGGAGGACTGGGGATGAAGTGGGGAAGAAGTGGTGAAACATACCTCAAGTCCAACAGCAAAGAAAAAAAAAAGGACAGATCTATAAAGACCTCACCTAGCAATCTGTAATCAGGACTCCTTTACCTTGTGAGAGGTTACTGATAATTTCAGTGCTGTTAACAGCCACGCGTGTCCTGGGGAGGTGAGTGTTCCTTCCAACATTAGCAACGTACCTGGTACACAGCAACAAGTGCCTGGTAGTAGAGTGTACGTGACACCCATGAATCCTATGTAGTTTTGGCATTAATCTTGTGCTTCAGTTAGAAATTTAGCCTCATTTCCCTATTACACACAGGGGCAGTTTCTACTTTCACCTGTGAAAGTCAGTCTTAATTCAACAGTGGTACTGGGCACTGCAACACCGTATCAACTTACTTCATGGCTGCATAGTAAAAAGATCCAAACCACACGGTGGAAGTCAGAAGATGCACTGGAATCATGACTTTTCCATACTGCTTAAAAGTCTTCTTGAACCTCTGAGCGAGACCAATTGATTTGTCTTGTAATGGGTCAGGATCTGAAGAATCTGACCCTGCAGGGCTCTGCTTGGGTGTATCGGTGGCTGAAGTCACAGGATTTCTTTCTTCTGGTACTTTGCGAGAACTATCTGCTGGCTGTGATGAAAGAGCGCTTTGCTTTGAGGCAAAGCGTGCTGTACCTGCATGCAGACATCGCTTAGGAGGGTCCAGTGCCAAAATCACTTTGCAGCCAACATTAGCCAACACTGATTGTCCTTTGAAGCACTGAAAGATACTAGTGCGAGGAAAAACCAAACATGTCCCATGCGCCAGCTGAGCTGCAGCATGCAATAGACTCCGTTGCATTTTGAAGTGTGGACAAGGTTTCTATAGAGATGAAATAAGAAAAAAAAAATAGTGAACAAATGGCATTTCAATAATCTGATTTCTATTTGCTTCAAAGCCACTGGAAATGGTAAAATTTTAAATTGCCTTCTAGTCTTCTTAAAAGGTTTTCCTTATCTTGCTTTGCAGAAGTTGTTACCTTCTAGAATTATACAAATCATTTCAGATCTCACTTCTTTAGCATTCTGAACTAAAATGGCCCCTTTGCTTAACACACTCTGCTCCTCACAGCTAAAGTGCTCATTTACTCTCCAAAAACATTTCTGGGAGTCTACTGCTACCTACTGCTTTTATCTGCAGAGTTATTGAAAAGTCACCCTTGAAACTTCTAGTAGTAACCAACAGTCTGAGAGATACTTTGAGCCTATATAAATGTGGTACCAACTCACTGAAGTGCAGCTGGTGTCAATACATCCTTAGTTTTGGTATAATTTTTCATGTTCTGCACTACTTTGAACCAAGAGTAGAAGTTCATACAGTAATAAAAATTGAATAATAATAACTATGAATAATCAATAATCTTAATAGTATCAAACCTAACCATGACAGCCTGCCAGGGGACATCTGTTGGGATGGGGCATGGTAACTGTTGAATGACACGTATTAACAGGAGCAAAACTGAACTGCAATTTCAGAAGTACTACAATGCCAGGAGTCTTTTAAAACTGTGAATAACCAGTTAACCTTATGATTTTAAATACTTATGTTACTCCTGAAAGTTCAAAAGAAGCATTGAGAGATTCCCCACAAGAGAAAGGAATTTTGTTTGGCATCTGTATACATGAAGAAGTAATTTCTTTCCCCCAAAATGCATGCTTTCAACCAGTGAATGAAATACTCCTTTCCTTTATATAGTTACGGCAGCTTACAGAACTGGTTTTCCTTCCCTCCAAAAGAAGCGCCACTAATTGGTTTTATCTAACAAATGCCAGTTAAATCAGTTGTATGACAACTTTCCAATCTTTCTGATGCTTTTGTGTTTTTAATTATCGTAACATTTTTTGACCCAAACTAGAAATCATTCCATTTAATAGAAACTCCACTGTCATCTTCATGTCTGCTTCGTCTGCACCTACAGCCTTAGATATACCTCATTCAGGTGTTTTGATAGTGATTTGTCCCGGCTGATGAAAATGATCAATACGCCATAAGACACGCAGAAGCTAAAAAACCAAAGCCATACATACCCTTGATTACTTTCCAGATATGCAACAAGAAAAGAATGGTTTGGATCTTCAAAAAGTTGCAGCTCTTCCAGTAGTTCCCCACCTTTCAAATATGTGTCTTGATCATACTGATGAGTGCTAAAGCAGAAAAAAAAAGCACATTGAGAGAAACTAATATTAGTACGATTTTTGGTCAGCTGGAAACCTTTTTCACTGAATAGTTACTGGTATAAATTCCCCTTTGGATACTGATGCATTCATGGGAGATTTTGTTTGCGTAACTCAAGTTCTTCAACTGTGAATCACTGTTTCCTTCCAAGAGAAAAGTTTCTTAACCAAAATGCATCTGTTAGAACATTCCTGCCTATGTGTTTTCTAGGTGTTATTGTGCTTGCAATAACTGCAATTACCAGAATTACAATATTTGACATGGGCAAGAGGTCGGAGGAATAGTTTCAAACTCAGGGGGAGTCAGGAAGCTCTGCTTCTTATAGAGCAGTAAATCAGCCATGGGTACTGCCCCTCAATGACTCAGTCCTCTGTAAGAATTCACTGGAAGTAGCAACTGCTTGTGGTATCTCCAATTTTACATGAAGCCGAGATTCTTGCTGACTTCTTAAGATTCAGATGCAATCGCTTCTCAGAACAAAACAATCATGAAGACACTCAGCAAAACTCAGGTGTTAAGATTTATAAAAATTATAACCACAAACTGGAAGACAATAACTACATTGCCTGCCTACTGCCACTGACGCCCCGTCCCAGAGGGACCACACTCTCCCCAGAGGACTGTTTTCCCCTCTCACTAACAGCATGCAACATTGAGCATCTCCCCAGCCAGCAGACTCCAAAGAATCCAACTACAGGAATTTTGGGGCTCTTGAGTCAAGACTTCTGCTGGTCATCTATTTGCAGTGGGTGGTACCCACTGGTAACTATTGAAAAATATCTGTTCTAGACAAGCTTTCAAAATCAACACCACGCAGCATGGGGGAATCCATGCTCAGCACTCCGATTTTGGTTCATTAACATTATTAACGGGACTCGGC
>NW_010420860.1:16084-18277 GCF_000710305.1 Buceros rhinoceros silvestris
GACATTCCAACAGCTTTGGAAGGAGATCACTCTTCTGTACAGAAGCAAGAAACTGAACAAGTATGTCTGAAGTTTCCCATTCCACACAGTGCACGTTTCTCAGAACACCATTTCCAGGTTTTGCTGTGTAGCACCTACAGACAGCACAAAAGGAACACCATACCACACCCCTGACACTCTGCAATGGCTGCAGAACACTGCGGTATGACACGGCTTCCAGAGGGTGAGAATCCTCCTTAACGTGATGATGCAACAGGTCACTACTACTATCAGCGTTCAACGCTGATCAGTCAGCTGCCAACATAGTTGGGATTAGTAAACAAAGTTCAAGGCCTCTGCTCACAGAGTTAGGTGCACCATGTTAAGACTTAAAAGTAGACTGTCACCACTGGCTTTAAGGCAGGGGCACTGCCAGGGCCACTGACAAGACTTGCCATGCCACATTTTTGTTCCTATATCCTCAGATGGGCTTAGAATACATTAACTAGAGGGTTTTCCTCCATGCTGCAAGAGCTGGCTGGCCAAAGGGAAGGTTCTCTAACTGTCTAGGGCAGATCCTGAAAAGGTCCCGAATCTTCCCAGCACAGATGATAGGAAGGTTGTAGGTAATATTCTGACGAACCTGTCCCTTAAGATGCAGTTAATGACAGGAAGTTCCTAGGACCCTCTGCACTCAACAGGCAGTGGAAGAAAGCGTGTCAGCTTATGGTTTTGAGACACCATTTTATTCTCTCAGTATAATACTTCTCTTAAAGAAATTACTGGAGCTATATGAGATACAATTGTCCCTGTAACTCTAGGTTGTTAAAACTACTCTGATTTGAAGGAAGTCAGGTCAGTAACCTAAGTGTTATCCACAATTGCACCTAATGACTTCTCAAAAGTTGTTTCTTGATGGTCTGTGACATGAGGACCTGGGGTTAGGGGGGTGGGTGGGAGAAGGTGTTTTAAAGCTTCTTAGATTTCTACATTAGCTTTCTCTTAAAAATGCCACAAGGAAAAAAAAATACGGAGCTGTCTAAGGACAAATATAGCTGTTCTCTGCTGTAAGAATCCCACATGGGCAGAGATGGAACTAGTAGGACAAACTGAAACGATACACAAACACTTCTGGGATAAGGTCTCTTCAGTGCTGTCATGTTCTGTCTAAGGATTTAGTAGTATCTCCAGCTGGCTGTAAACTGAGCTGAAGAGATCTTGGCTGCTCAGGACATAGCCCTGGTTGGGATTCCTGGACACCCATTTAGTTCCTGAAGGCACGCCTGTCTCACAGCAAGCCACTATTAACAAACCCTCCGACAGAAAGGGAGTGCTCTAGTGTCCTCTGGAGGAAAAGGCTAGATCAGCTTCTCGCCACTGTGCCAGAGGCTCTGTTTAGCCAGCTTCTGTACAGTTACCTGGTTACAATTCACTTTTTTTTAGCTACCAGAGAAATTAAAACCACAAGAACGAAGGTGGATATAAGATATAAGGCAAAAGCTTTAGTGTCAGTTCTCTTGTAAAAGAGGTCAGCAAGCATCGGAGGGAATTGCGTATCGTATACACTGGTTTATTTTCTCAGTTGTGCCAGAAACACTCTGCACACAGTATGTAAATATGGATGAATTTAAAGCTTTTTTACTTGTTCTGTTACTGTTTAAAAAAAGAACATTAATTATACCACAGGAGAGTTCCCAGTGAAAATCCATGAGCTTTTTCCACTCCCAAGGCACCTTTTTATGAAACCAGAGAATTAATTTACATTCTTGTCATTTTTCGTGTAAAATCAAGCAATCTTTGAGGGTTGTGTGTCATATATACAGAAGACTTTTGAAAGCACCCAAGCCAAGTTTTCAGAACCTTCCCATCTCACCTTTCAGACTGCATAAGGAGCAAATGTACAGAGATCTCATCCAAACAGCTCAGTTTCATAACAAACTCTACTGCATTGCTTACATTTTTACTAAATTAACAAAACAGAACTTGTTTTCATATTTAAATTGTTCTTTTCAAGAACTCACTTATTAAAAAGCATCTTAGAAAGCTAATAAACCAAAATAAGAAAAACCACAGCTGAACAGAAAACATATAGGGGTTGCCTGAAAAGCTAGGAACACATTTTATAATCGTTGTAGTAATAATGCAAGACACGCAAAGCATCGTTTTCCCTTAACTCAATGTAAAATATCTATAAACCTCTTAGTAACTGCAGTG
>NW_010420860.1:18387-19380 GCF_000710305.1 Buceros rhinoceros silvestris
CAGTTGCTATCCATGGAGGAGGAAATGGCAGCGTATAGGAACTTTCTATTCTTTGTATTTATACTTTTAGACCATATGAATGAGCATTTAGAACCTGTATTTTGATCTTTACTACTTTTGCAGTGTCCCTGATACAATCTGTTATTTATTCTACACTTAGAAACTCGGTTAGAATTTGAAGTTTGGACTAGCTGTCCAGTCTTGTCTACCATTTAGGGCTGTGCGAAAAACCGTAACACCACATTTTGGGTTAAAGGGAATAATGCAAAATAAGTCATGGCAAAATTTATTAAAATATCATCACATTAAAACAAATGAAAGAGTGAACTTTTGTAGACAAATTACCCTAAAACATTAGCCCCGTCCCTCCTCCATCATGCCTGAATCTATAGTATCTTCACTTAGTAAAAGCTATGCTATAATTTTTAAATTGATCTTATTACTACAGTTCATTACTGACGTAAGTGCAGACAAGCCAACAACTTTTTTACCCTTATTTTATGTAAACTACCCTTGTTCTTCCTAAAGTAAATGTAGTGAAGTCAAGAAAGTAGAATATCCCTCATAAGGTCCTTACACACAGAGCAATCTTCACTACTACAATTTTCTGATACCGATGTTTTAGAAAGCACAAGAAAAAAGTAGCTTTAGGAAGAATAAAAGGTCTTGTAGACGTTTATAAAGTCTGAGCATTGGATTTAAAAGGCAAACAAATCTAACACAATTCTTGCATGTCGAGTTCTAGATCTGGAATGCTAAACAGGAGGCTGAAAAGCCAATCTGCATCCAGTCAACATGACAGCAGCATCCCCATTCTCCTCTGGGCTGGAAGGCATCAGATCCTCAGCCTGCCCGCAGCTAAGCAATGTATCACAGTGTGAACGTGGTCTAATTCTTCTAAAAGAAAGCATCACACTCATTCATAGCGCTCTCTGCTCTTCAGAACTGGTTTTTTAACGACTGGTGCTATCCCATCTCTTAACTCGGTTTTCC
>NW_010420860.1:19505-25971 GCF_000710305.1 Buceros rhinoceros silvestris
AGCAGCGACCCGCTTCCTGCGCTCAGAAGTTCCATTCTGCCCTCTACTGCATTTCTACACAACTACACCTCTTACACTAATGCTACTCAAGGTCTCTGCTCCGCAGTTCCTCCCAAGTGTAAATTTGCTGGATCAGCTTCTGTGTGAGTTCCAGAGGCCCTCAAATTAACAGGCACATCTTAAGGGAAAGGGGGAAAAACCTGTCTTTAAAGCATTGCCTGATTGATTCATTGTGCATTTGTCACTCTACAGACATGGCTGCAATATGCAGGTTAGAGTTTTGCTTTTAGACTTTAACTAAGCTTAAAAATAAGCATAAACATCTAAGCTAAAAAAGCTTTTTTTAGTTAGTTCAAAAACTAACCCTCTTCAAAGCAGGCACTGTACTTGCCTGCTAATTATTTTGCCCTTCTGCACATTACCTTTGCCCCTCCAAGACTCCCGTTCTTGGCAGGCCCTGGCCACCTCGTGCCCAGGTCTGTGATGTCCGGAGGTAGAGCAGCGACTCTTTCACGGGCACCCCCTTGCTGTGGGGAAGGAGCTTGCGTGCCCTTGTGAGGTTGAGAGCTGTGCTGGTGGTGGCGTGTGCCTCCGGTGGGGTCTCCCAGGCCAGACAGGTCTCAACTGAAGGATCAGACACAGTGTGTCCACAGGCAGGATGGGCTCACTAGCCTTCGGGCAGCCATCCTAGGAGAAGGACAACTCTGACTCCAAACCCGGGCAGATGGAGCTCGTTTAGCCTTGTAAGGCTCATCCATCATCTAAGAGAAGGATACTCTAAACAAACCTATGACCCGAGGACTTCGCTGTCACCGTCCAAGCTCGCTAGGCCCTGGCAGATGAACCTCAGGTGTAAAGGGTGGAGCCAGTTCCACGCATGCTGCGCCTCACCTAAAAAATCCACTGCGCAGGCACTCTGACTCCAAACCCGGGCAGATGGAGCTCGTTTAGCCTTGTAAGGCTCATCCATCATCTAAGAGAAGGATACTCTAAACAAACCTATGACCCGAGGACTTCGCTGTCACCGTCCAAGCTCGCTAGGCCCTGGCAGATGAACCTCAGGTGTAAAGGGTGGAGCCAGTTCCGCGCACGCTGCGCCTCACCTAAAAAATCCACCGCGCAGGCCCGGAGGGTGCGCTCATCGCTTTCAGTGAGCGTGGGAAAAGCCCTTCCCAGATCTTCGCTCATGAAGCCAAGCCATGATGATGATGATATTAACTTTGACGTTAAGCTAATGAACAAAACAAGATTAATTCTCTCTCCTTCCTATTCCACCCTGTGTATTAACTTTCCCAAGTGACCCCTAACTGCCTCTTTCATCCTTGTTATCGCGCAGGGTATCGCTAGTTCATTCCTCTCAAAACACTTGTGCTCTTCTGTCAAAGGGTTTTCAGCCAGAGGGATGTTAACAGTGAGGTGTGTGTGTGTGGGGGGGAGTGGCTTACAAAGCAGAGGGAAGTTCCTACTAAATAGCTACAAAGGGCTGCAAAAGGTTATATTCACATAAGCCTCGTGTCAGCAGTTTCCTGCATATGGCTTTGAGCTCCTTTGGAAAAAACCCCACAACTGAACCGGTGAGGAGTTAAGATGCTGAAACACAAACAAATAAATGTGTTTTTTTACACTTCACCAAAACACTGAGAATCTCTCAGGATCTCCCTTCTCAAGAGTCCACTGACTGCACTTGGCAGCTTCCTCACCTCTTCCATTGAGCATCTCAAGTTCTGACTCTACCTTTTAACACACACTGGAGGGTGTTCATGTATTTCTTTTATGAGGTTCTACTACCTCTCTCTGGAGCTCCACGCTGCTGTGCACATCTCATTTCACCAACAGAGCCACCAGTAACAGTCAAAGCATTGCAGACAGAACCGAACTCCAGCTTGCTCAAGACTTACAGCTCTTCCTAATGAGGATTCTAGTCGCCATGCTCGTTTTTTAATTCATAATATTTCAGTTCACTCGGGATTTCACTGTCGTATAAGATTTAAAATATTCAATTTAAACAGCTCTTGGAGTTCTAATTAAATAGTTACTCCTGAAAGGTCTAAAGGAAGCAACTGGAGACACTCTGCAGACACCATGACTTCCACTATGATAAATGGTGCTAATCCAAATGAAGTTCAGCCTTTTTGACAGACCACAGAATAAGAGCTTAAGTATTCAAATACTTCCTCTTGACTAATTAGAAAAGGCATTTATTAGGATTACTCTTAAACTTCGATCTTAGCATCCATTTTGTAGAGCCTTCTGCCTCAGCTTGCATTGTGACTGCCAAAACTGTTTCTCTTCTAGCCTGGACAAACGCTATTTTGGCTACCGTGGATCTTCTCAGGTCTTGTCTCATTGTTCTGTGTCTCTTCCCTCTGTAGCCCAACTGCAATTGGCAGCATTGGCTGTAATATTTTAACTGCAAATTATATTATGTACACAACGATTCTACTTAGAACAACTCCTACCAAAATAACAAGCCTTTTACAAGCCAAATTCACCCGAAGTGCTTCTAAGACTTTCAAAAACTATGTTCGTGGAAAAACTCTGAAGCCTTACAATGAGAAACAAAGTAGGAATAAATGTAAACCAGTCTCAAATTGAAAAAAAAACCAAACCAAACCCAAAAACCAGCCTCAGTAAGAACAGAATTCACAGTGGAAGCATTAGGTTAAAGATTTTTTTTTCTTCTACTCTCTCACATTTATTTTACATTTTCAAGTATGAAAAGCTGTCATTTTTCCCCAGCAAAAAATACAGAACATTCATCTTTCAGCAGAATTACTGTTGGCAGACATAAATCTTTTCTGAATATTCAAAGTTTTGAATTCTCTGTTGTGAATTCAAACTTGTCCATATGGGGAAATATGTCTAGTATCAATCAGAATATCTTGAAAAATTATGTGTGAAGAGGCTGATCATAACATTTACAGAACACACATGTGCTCAAAACCACTCTTCATCTAATTTTCAGTAAATGCTGTTCTCCACTGCTCTACAAATGAATGTGAACTGTTCTTAGGAAAGATGTATTATTTTTATTAAGGTCTTCATACCTGAGTGAATAAACTTTCTTGACCACTATTCAGTTTAACTCCTTAAAAACCAGCATCTTTTGCTTAGAGGACATGGTCATTAACACTGCCAGCCACGCAAACAAGAAAATGGCACAGTCTGCAAGAGTCCAAAAGAGCGTCAGACTCACGGAGCTGTCTTTACACCAGAAGGAACTCTGATGGGACTTCAGTAATAACGCTCCCACTCACAGGCTGAAGCAGCAGAAGTACTACACTGCTGTGTTCAGACTGAGAAAGGAGTCCTGCGGCTGCAGCACCACAGCCTTTAAAAGCACACGCATCCTGTGAGATGTGATCAGCAAAGCCCAAGGCTTGTGTTTCAGCACAGAAACATCCCTCCATCACAAAGCACTGTCCTATGGCCTGAGACAGCAGGAAGCAAAAGATGCCGTCTAAATTTAACATCTGCAAAATCAGCTTTCAAATCCACGAGATATTAAGAGCAAATAGTTAACAGACTGGTACATGCTGGGGCAAGCGCTACCAGTAAACGATAAGTGTCCTCGTGTTCTACTCGACTCTTCCACCAGCCACTTTTGGAAGTGACTTACAGAACTGCCGTAAAACCACTCAAATAGTTTTATTTAGAATCAACAAAATCCATTCATTTGGAAAAACTGCTGCTGTGGATTGTAATTTGTTCATGAGCACCTGACTGTATTAACCCCCATTTCCTTCCCTCATCCCACTCTGCACAGACAGACTACACAAGTTCTACAGAGCTGCAAGGGATCATCTGCCTCTACACTCTACAAAGCCACAATGGCAGCCATGCAACTTGTTCTATTTATTTAAGAACCGTTACACACGGTCAAGGTCAGGTTTTGGGCGAGATCAAATGAGACACGCATGGAATTAAAATTTACAGCCCAGCTAAGCAGCACTTTCATTTTCTCCTGTGCACAGCGTAAGACCTAATTTTAGCATTCAGATGTCTTTGTTTAGAAGGAGCAGAGCCATGTCTGGCAACAGAATACAAAATGTTCATTTTTTGTTGATACATACAATGGGTAGCTAGTTTGAAGATGATGTGGGGAGGACTGAGTGATTGAAGGCACTGGGTAAGGAAGGATTGGAGCTGTTTAGGGAAGACACAAAGTGAATGAAAACACAGATCATTACCGTTTGTGCTGCAGAATCCCAGGCAGCAGCCAGCATAAAGCCCTATCGCATGATCCCAGTGCCTTAACAGAGAGATAACTCCTGTCCTTACCTGCTTACTAAGACAAATGGTGGGAGGATTGACATAACCAGACACAACAATCTGGCCTACTAACACCTGGTTCAACCCTCATTTTCCTGACAGTTTGAAGTGATACACTCTTGACTTAATATGAACAAAGTATGTTGGACTTAACACACCTGTACTGGCACCTTCAGGACCAACCGGATTCAGGAAGCTATCATCACAATAGATCACGAGGATTTTTTTAACTGATTAGTAACTTCCTACCCTTTACAGTAATTTGACTAGAACGACAGGGACGTGAAGAATCATCTGTGCTTTTCAGAGCTATCATGAGGTACTTTATAGTCATTACAAATGCCTGACCCAGAAGATGATAGTTACCTATCAGAATATCGAGGTGAAGTCCTTATGATCTATCGTGAGGGTATCTTACTGTGCAGGAAGACTTCAATCATGTTTTGGGCCCAGGCCTTGGTTCCTCTAGTGGTTTTATTCCACCCCTAATACTGAAATATTGCTGGTTGATGTTGAATTAGCTTCAGCACCAAAGTAAGTTCGGCTTCAGATATCTGGGTTCAGTGTGTCAACACCAGCAATGACTATGTTGGATCTTCTTCTGCATCTGCAAAACTAACTGACTGTAAAGAATATAGTTATGGATTCAACTAGCGGTTCTACAGTTTAACAATCAGTGCTGCTCCTGCTTTTATCATTGACTTTCTTGTGGCCTTCTCTTCAAGAGCAGTCAGAACTCCCCACAGATCCAGAAACGTGCCACGATGCAAACTGAGGGCTGTTATCTGCAAGAGGGGGACATTAAGAACTCCTTGTCCTGAAAAAAAAGACTTCACTTTTTTAGAGATGCCTATAAGCATATACACAGAGCTAGCTCAGTTTACCTGGAGAAAAGACCATCTGGAGCAGGAGCATTACACAGATCCTTTAAAAAAACCAAACCAGGTCAAACCTTTTCTTATCAGCTGCTATAGTCTGTGAGGTAGATCTGTAGACAGTCCTGCTAGACAAATCTAGACCTGCTAGACTCCTTACATTCTTTATGTACTCTTTAACAGTCCGAATTTACCTACTCAGTTTTTGCCATGTGCAAGTCACCTGATATCCACCTACCCAAACCATCAAATGATTTTTTCCCCCCTGCCTGATGGAAATGCTTCTCAAGCACCGAGTGCAATTCAGTAATGCTGCCAGAGAGGCCAGTCATACCCCTTTTCCCTCAAACAGCCCTTCAGCAGAAACAGAGCTGAACACCTGCCGCCAGCCCGCAGCAGGGGATGGACGGTGGGGACACATTATCCTCCGAGCACACATCTCCCACACAGAAGCAGCTGCACATCACGTAAGTGAGCGGCACAGGGAGCAGTCACATTCCAAAGGAGGAATCTGCTCCCTATCTCTCCCTGAAGTAGCAAAACTTTCGCAAATCATTTTGCACTTATACTTGTAAGAGCAATAACATCTCAGGGGTTCGGTAAACTGAGGAACACTTTCAGGTTAAGAATTAGTTTAGGTAAGTGATTAATGTTTTGTCTTCTGGGCCAGCTTGTAGAAGGCACATCACAAATAGACTTAAGTGAGGCTGAACATGTAGTTTGTAATACCTGAGATAAATCCACATTCGACTACACAGGCTTACTAAAATTTCTTAGGACTTCTCAGTCTGACTCCCAGAGTTGACTGCCAGAAGCAGATTACTGACGAGAACCGTAACTCTATGAACTTTGCCATGAGGGCGGTGTCTCCTTCAGCCAGCCCCTGTCTCCTACGGGCTCAGAGACCTCCTAAGCTAGAGCTAAGGAGAGAAAAGTGCTGAAAGCTCAAGATGAGCAAGAAAACATAATTTTACCAGTGAACAGGTAAGAGGCGGAAAAATGAGACTGTCCCACTGAGGGAAGCCAGCCCTTTGCTCGTATTCGTCACATGCCACAAGCGAGTCACCAAACCGCGTGCAAACCATTTTTTAGACAAGAAAATATTTGCAGAGTCACTTTTAGTAGTCTGAGAAGTCCAGACGCGCGCGGAATCAGCCGTCCTGGGAGAGAAACTCCCCAAGGAGCCCAGTCCAACGACGGCCCTGGAGCGGTACCACTGCCGGAGACGCGCGGGCGACATTTTTGACGCCGACCGAAACAGCCCCGGAGCCCGCAGAAGAGAGAGCGAGGAGCCAGGAGGCGGGCAGGGCACCCCGGCT
>NW_010420861.1:0-210 GCF_000710305.1 Buceros rhinoceros silvestris
ACACAGCCTGATGCATTTTAACATCACCCCCATGCCAGGGTGCAGGGTCCACCTGAGCATCCTGGGACCTCCTTCACCAGCACTGGAGCATCCTTCTGGCCACATCCTCTTGCAGCGCCGGGAGATCACAGGGGGCACCTGCAGAGCCCATCTGCAGCATTTTGGCTGTGGGGTGACTGAGGGCAGGGGGCAGGCGGGGGGGCGGGGTCC
>NW_010420861.1:292-1507 GCF_000710305.1 Buceros rhinoceros silvestris
TGGGGGAGCGGGCTCCACCAGCACTCTCAGCCACCGCCGCCCCACACGGGTGATGCAGCAGCTGGGGTTTTTGCTCAGCACTTTTGCAAGAGCAAAGGGGACGTTTGCTCCAGTTGAGGCTGAGATGTGGAAGCAGATAAGGGCTGCCAGTCTGCAGCGTGACATTAAAGAGCGGTGCCAGGAAGGGAAGAGGAGGGGAGGGTGGGTTTCAGATAAACAATGGGCCACCATCCTTCCCCTGCCGCTCCACAGCCGTGTCCCATCCAGCGTCCCACCAGACAGGGTCCCCTCATGGGTCCCCTCATCCCCAGGGAAAGCCCCTCTAGCCAGGGAGGAGGATGCTCCACCAAGCCACAAGCCAGACCCATGCTCTCGTGCACTGAACCCCGGCAGGGTGCAGGGAGATTTCTAGACCATGGGGCTGGGCACAAGGGAATCCCTCCTGCCCACTGCCCTGGCGAGGGTTTCCCTGCCACCTCACAGGAAAAACCAGGGCCAGCTCCAGCCCCAAGCTGCCCCATGGACCTCTGGCATCCTCAGGTCAGGGCAGGCAGCAGAGGAAGGGACCAGGAATGAAGACCCCCACCTCAGCTCCAAAGATTTGTGGAGCAACAGCTCAGTGCCTGTGAGCAAGGGGGACCGGGGAACTCCTCCATCTCCCTCGTAAGCTGCAGGGGGATTTCCAGGGGCCCCCCCACGGCTGGGCTGGAAGGAAGCCGTGGGACGGTCAGCTCCAAAGGTCGGCGGGGGCGTAGGTGGGACACGAGAGGAGCCAACGCCATCTACACCCCAGGGGCTGCCCAGGGCTGGGCTACCCGTGGCTCTGTGGCGCAGAGCCCGGTGCCTCCCCACTGATGCAGGATGTGGTCTGCAGCGCGTGGGGCACAGCAGCAGCCGGAGCACCAGCCTGGCTCCGGCCCCGAGCATCCCCCCCTCCAGCCGCCTCGCAGCCCCTCTCAGCCCCTCTCCCTCTCTCCCCAGGTGCCTGGGTAATGGAGAGCTTCGTGGAGAAGTTTCGGCTGGGCTCCCCGGTGGCCTCAACCCAGTTCCTCACCAAACACTACGAGGATTAGTGTTGTGCGGCTGCGCCCCCTTCCCCGCACCATGGAACCACCTTCGCCCTGACCAGTAGGAGACCCCAGCACCCACCCAGGGGGCACCCACCCTTCTGCCAGCCCAGACCCACAGCAGAAACTCCTCCACTTCCCAAACCAG
>NW_010420861.1:1906-5294 GCF_000710305.1 Buceros rhinoceros silvestris
GTTACCATGGGGTCCACACCAGCTTTGGGTGATGGAGCGGCCCCCCTGCAGCTGGGGATGGGGGTTTGCCAGTAAGACCCTCGTCCAGGCGGTGCTGGGCACGGCCCTGTATTGCCCAGGGGTTCCAAGGTGGGAGTAGGGGTGGGCTGCCTGGCTGCGGGGTCCCTGGGCAGCACCATGGCGGGCAGCAGCGTGGGAACCAGGCAGTGCCCCGGCCTGACTCCCGCCCTGCCCTGCCTTTGCCCTCAGCCCGCTTCTCTTGGAAAGCAAAACCAAAATTAGAGCCGTAAATCAGAAGAGCTCTGCCTACTGGCCACTTAGCCGGACCTCCCCTTTAATTAGCTCCTTAATTAGGCTTTCATCTAAGACTCAGTTTTCTCTGAGGCTTGGATTCACCCGCCTGCAAGTCCTCCTTGCAGCGTGTCCTTGGTAGCTCAGCTGTGACAAAGCTGATTTTGTCCTGCCGATGGCCAGGGTTGCATCCAGGAACTCTTTGAACATGGGAGAGAGACCCCAGGGGGCATTTTGCAGGCAGGGGAAACTGAGGCATGAGGAAATGACTTGCTCACAGCTGTGCAGGGAGGTCTGGCATCGTTCAGGGATGGCGATGTTCCTGTTGCTGTCTCTCACCCCTGCGTCTGTCCCGGGTCTGGGCTCTCCCTGTGTCCGGCTGGCTGCCCTCCCCAGCAGCGAAAGCAGCTTTCACTCTGTGCTGGGGGGGTGTAAATGTGGCCGGGACTTTCCCTGCAGCAGGAAATGGCTGTTTACCTCGCAGGGGCTGAATCATGTCCTGCAAAGCTCTGCCAGCCTCGCGTCCCTGCTGGGAAGGGTCGAGGCGATGGGCTGCAAGGTGCAAAGGAGGATTCGGGAGCTGGGGGTCGCGTCTCACCCCGGGCACACACCGCTGGGGAAGGAGAACAACACCAAAAGGAAGCTGGGTGACATGCCACAACCCAGGGAAAAAAATACAAACCACCCTGCCCGGCTTGCCATCAGCACTAAGATTAGCAGCAGAGGAAATGACACGTAGAGATGTCATGGAAGTCTGCTAAAGTTGGATTTCTCCTTCTCTTTTTCTATACTTACCCTCCATCGAGGGTGTAATTGGCCCGTTGGGTTAATGCGGAGGGACTGGTGTAAAGGAAAGGTCATGCTTTGTTGACATCCTGCAGTCGAACTATAGTCATCCCTTCCTCCCTGCCCTTAATTCCTTGTGGCTGGTGTGTTTATTTTTGGTGGAAAGGGAGAGAAAAGGCAATCGGATGTTTATCCTTCGAGGAAATTATCACCGTCATTCTTGGTCTTAATTTGAGATGGAGATGAGAGGAGTTAGACACATGCTGCATCTCCCCAGGCTGAGCCAGGCTTGTTCTCGCTGGGCTCTGTGAGCCCAAACTGATCCCCCAGTGTGTTGCTGATGGGGATGAGGATGGGACAGGGAAGGGGATGGAACTGGAGAAGGGGACTGGAGAACAGGGCTGGGGATGGGATTGGGGTGGGAATGGGATGGGGATGAGGTGGGGTTGAGGTTGGGATGAGGATGGGGATGGAGCAGGGAATGAGGATGAGGATGGGGGTGAGGACAGGGATGGACATGAGGCTGGTGATGGGGATGAGGTTGGGGATGGGAATGGAGATGGAGATTGGGATGAGACAGAGTTGAGGATGGGGATGGGGATGTGGATGGTCCAGAGTGGGAATCTGCCCAGGGTGCTACAGCAGGCACTGTGGTGGGACCATCTCCTGCCAGGACGTGGGATGAGACACTGCTGGCCTTGCCCTGGGCGCCCTTGCACACACAGAGCTGCAAACACGCAGCGCGGCAGAGACACCGGCCAGCCCAGAGCCACACTCTCACTTGGACATGCACAAGGCCCTCGTGGAGTGGAAAATAATTGCGGTTTTTTGGTTCAGTTTTTGATAATTTAGAAGGAATGAATCAAAAAAAAAAAAAAGGAAGTCACGTCGAGTCACTTTAGTCACTTTGTGCTGGTCCCACCCCCTTTATCTCTCCTTCCATTCGCTCACCATCGGTGCAAGAAAGAGAAAAGAGAAGTTGAGTCTCTCACTGCCTAAATGTAGAAAGTTTTGCTTCTAAAACAGTTTGTGATGGAAAGGAAATACGTCACGTCCCTGGGGAAGTGGCTGGTTTTCAGCAGCCACAACCCCAGCGCCGAGTGCTGCAATGGAACAGCCCGGCACTGAAATAGCTCCGCGCTCTGTTATTGTCACCGATATAATTTTTTTCTCTGTCTACGTGTGTCATTTTTAGCATCCAGAGGAAGTTTTGTTTGTATTTGTTAGCTCGACTTTCCACTGTCGTGACTTTTTCAGTTTTTTTCATTTGAAGGCCCAGGAAAGGGGTAGGAGAAAATAGAGTGGGGTGAGCTCAGGTGTGATGGGCTCAGTGGGGCGTAACTGGTACCACGGCACCACTGGCACCTCTGCCTGCATCTGCCAGGCACGGCTGCAGGATGGAGCTGGCTCCTCTTTGCTCTCCTCACGATGAGGAGGGTTTGGATGATCCCAGCCCCTTCCCAGAGCAAACCCCCCCTCCACTCGAGAGAACAGCTGAGGAAGAGGAAGATGGGGTTGAAAAAAATGATGGTGAGCTTGTGAAAATCAAATGTTCCTGGGGAGCCACGGCAGCTCCCAACGGCTCACGGGGGATGTTTCTTCCCCAAACTGGGCAGGAGTCAGAAGAAGCTTGTGCTATACATGATCCCTAAGTCAACAGGGTAATAATTACCTATTTTTAACGATTATTGAAATAATCACTCCAATGAGAAAAAGCCTCAGCCCCTGGCTCGAGGGGAGGCAGCCCTGGCTCCCACCCCCTGACAGAGAGCAAGCAGCATCCCCCCTCCGATGGGACCACCCCAGGAAAATGCAGATTTAGGGCAGGGGATGTTAAAGAACAGGGACTGGGGGCCACCCCTTGCACCCCCTGCATCTCAGCAGCACATGGGGATGGTGTGGGGACGAGGCAGCTCGCGGGGAGCAGAGCAATGCCAGGCAGCAGCTCCCCCTCACACAGGTCCTTGCACAAGACGGGATTAGCAGGATCAGCTGATGATGATCTAAGCACATAACTATATCACCCCGTGAATTAATTAGTGATATCTCACACTCCGTAATGGCTCTATCTGCAGATCTCATGCACTCCTCAAGCATTCAGTGAATTAAGCCTTGCTGCACCCCCCGGGAAATAGGTCAAGAAGATTGTTAATCCCTGTGTGCCAGCGGGAACACCGCGGCACGACACAGGGATAAACAAAGCTGCCCACCTCGGGGTGCCAACACCAGGCGAGCTGAGCATCAGCCTCCCCCCAGCACCGCGAAGTCACCGGCTGCCCAGAGCAGAACCGGGGCAGGTGATGGGGACCGC
>NW_010420861.1:5539-5925 GCF_000710305.1 Buceros rhinoceros silvestris
TGGCTTCGCTGACGGCCATGAAGTGCCAGATGCGGCGGGTGCCTCTCTGGGAGCTGTGACCCGGCAGCCGGGCGAGCCCTGGGAGAGGCAGCCTGGGCTGTGGCAGGAATTTAGGACTCCTGAAGTAATAGGGAAAGGTGGGTGAGGCGAGGACGGGGCCACATCCCCACCTCTGGTGCAGTCAGCACCCAGAGAGGGACAGTGGGCAGCAAGGGGCATGCAGGCCAGTCCTGGCGTGATGGTTTCATTAATTAGTAAGAGTAATTAATTCTTAGTGGGCCTGCAAAACGCTGCATATCATCGGAGGAGCTTTGGGGGCTGGCTGGAGGCGCCCAGGCCCCCTTGCTGCCCCGTCAGAGCTCTCTTGGGTCAGGGGTTCCAGCCCC
>NW_010420861.1:5997-6451 GCF_000710305.1 Buceros rhinoceros silvestris
CTTTGGTGGCTGGCTGGAGGAGCCCAGGCCCCCTTGCTGCCCCGTCAGAGCTCTCTTGGTTCAGGGGTTCCAGCCCCCCATGCTGCTCGCTGGGGCTGGCAGCCATTCAGCTGGGCTCCGGGGATGGGCATCCAGGGATGCTCCACAGAGAGAAACTGCTTTGAGGTTTTGTTCCTCCTTCAGCTCGCTCTCCGAGTCGGTTTGGGCTGGGTTTGTCCGCACGGAGCCGCAGCAGTGGGAAGCTCACAGCCTCACCCGCTCCGCCGGGAACACGAGTGCCTTCAGATGTGGTTTGCCCCAAATGCTCTTCAGTAGAAAAAAAAACAAAACCGTGTTGTTGATGCAGTGGTCCTGACCCACCAAGCTTTGCCCCTGCCCAGGAGCAGCCGTCGCCCTTGGTTGGTGCCCAGTGCTGCCCTGTTCACGCCCGGCTGCTGTGGGGTGAGGCAGGTGA
>NW_010420861.1:6677-7130 GCF_000710305.1 Buceros rhinoceros silvestris
CGGGGCGGGGGCCGGCCTCACCCTGCAGCCCCTGGCCGGCTTGTCCTCACTTGTCGGGAGCGACTGGCTTCCCATCCCCTGCTCGCAGCCCGCAGGTCCTCAGCTAACCTCGGATTTCCTCATTGCTAGGAAATGGCTAATTCCCCCCGGGCTGGTTTCAATGGCTGCGCGGATCCCTCGCCTTTGGCCCCGCACCAGTTTCTCCATCGGTGGTTGAGGCGAAGCCCTGCAGCTCTGGGGAGCAGCACTTTCCCAGGCTGCACAGCCCTCGGCTTCGGGGACATCCCTCCCTTCACACGGCGTCCTCAGACAGCCACCCCGATCCAGGCGCTGGATTCACCCCCTGCTCCGGCTCTCCAGCCTCTGAGCCGCGTTCAGGCACAGCTGAGCCCCCTCTCTTCGGCACTGCCATCAGATGCGGCAGGGTCGGGGGGACGCTCGTCCTCCTTTGCC
>NW_010420861.1:7232-10180 GCF_000710305.1 Buceros rhinoceros silvestris
CACTTTGGCCGTGCCACGAGCTCCTTTCCCATCCGGGAACTGCTCACGAGTTGTGTGTCATGGCACAGTTCTCAGAGCTCAAACGCAATCATTCATTTCCTCTTTTGTTTCTTGGTTTCACGTTAAAAAAGCCTTTGTGATAGCTGCCTGCAAACCCCCGGCTGGCCACGACGATGAGGGTCATGCTTGTCCTGTACCACCAGCCCAGTCTCTGCCAGCTGATCCCTGCTCGTGGTCCTCCGGCTGGAAAGCCCGGCCTCGTTCCCAGCGGTGCTGTTCCCTCAGGACCTCTTTTTGCTCCGGACCTACTATTTCATTTTCCTGGTAATCACACTGTCCCCTTATCTCTGGGTCACACTGCGCCAGCCGCCACCGCTATTGTTCCCCTGCTGCAGGCTGGATAATAACAGGAAAGACCTCCGGGCTTGCAAATCAAAACCTGTCTCGGACTTAGATGACCCAGAGGTTCACGGTTCCCCGGTGTGCACGGCGACGTGCCCCTCACCACCGTCACCCACCGACCCCAGGCCCTGAGAGCGGCGGGAGCTTGTGCCATGCTCTTCGGTGTGCCATGCCACTTCGGCTCAGTGGCACCAGCAGCAGCATCGGGCTGATGCGGGGAAGGGGATTAGGGGACAGCAGCAATGTGGGGACCTGGGGATGCAGGCAGGGCCTTCCCCGGCATCACCCTCTGCACCCAGGTGCTTCCCAGGCCTCCAGCAGACTCCCAGTGCTGCCACCTTCAGGGACCGACCCCAGACACCCAGCACCCATTTTCCCTCGCAGGATGCCCCGTGCTGCCCTGCGGGGTGGGTTTGCAGCTCCTGTCTGCTCCAAAGGTCTTTCCACCCCTTCCCCCTCCCTGAGCTTTACATCCTGCGCAGGGTGAGACAGGGCTGATCTCTCTCTTGCCACAGGGGAAACTGAGGCAGGAAAAGGCCTCCCGCAGCCACCCACGGTGCTCCTGCAGTATCCCACTGCCTGGCTTTCCTCTGCCAGCCACCCCAGAGGGTTAGCACATGGGGACCTGCCCTGTGGGGACCCGGTGGCAATGCCCCAGGGAAGCAAGTTCTGCCCGTGGGTCCCTTCACCACCACGAAAGAGGAGGGAGATGTCCGTGCGCGTTTCAGTGCGAGCGTTTCTGAATATTTCCGGAGGAGGAGGGTGTGTAGTTTTCACAGGCAAATCAGGAAAACCGAGGTGCGGCGGGAGACAGTGCTGAGGCAGGACGCAGGCTGTGCCGGGAGGGTGTTGGGCCGGGATCAGGAAGGCTGCCCAGCGGTTTCTCGTGGCTGGAGCAATCCCAGCCCCAGTTTGGCCAGAAATGAGGATTTCCCACGCCCAACAGCAGCAGAGAAAGTCTCTCCTCCTCCAGAAATCCCTGAATCCCATCCCTGCCGGTGCTGAGCATCTCTCACATCAAGGCCACAGGTTGCCCGGTGACTAAACTGCTGTCGATGCAGCATCTGCCACATCTGGGCAGCTGGTGTTTGCCAGAGGGAGCTGACACCCCTGAAACGCCGCATCCCGCCCGTGCAGCCTCACCACTCGCAAACAAAACACCTGCAGCCCTGAGAAACAGCGAGAGCTTCATCAGATACCCCCCGTGACACCCACCTCGCGGTTCGGGTGGCTGAACGACTCGGGGTTTATTTGTTCCTCTTCTCCAGGCTCGTGTTGTCGACCATCCAAGCAGTCGCCCACACATATGGCCCCAGCACAGTCATGCCCAGGGGTAGGAGGTTGGTGACCTTTTAGGTCCCCACCAGCCACACTCTGTTTACGAGCCCGTGACCTTACCAGCCCCAGATCTACATCTACAGCGAATCCAAGAGGCTGGGGGGGCAGGAAACCTCCGTGTTTTGGCTCTGTAAGTGCCTTGATCTTCGTGTCTGAGCATCCTCCGTAATCCAAGACCAGAGGCACCACCACGGCCAGTCCCAAAAGCCTGAAACCTGCAGCCAAGCACCCTGCAGACCCTCCTGGAGCCCCTGAGACACCGAACCATGCGGGTGGATGGCGATGAACATCTGATCGTGTTCCTCAGCCTCCAAGGCTCGGCTCTGCCCAAATGCTGCTCTTGGCCCAAGACCACCAGCAAGGTTTAGGCATGATTTTACTGGGAACGAGCATCCCTCTTGCCTCACCATGAGGCTCGTGTTCTCCTCCCTGTATTTATGCTGTCATGATTGAGGTGAAAAAAAACCCTGAATGGTTCCCCTTTTGAAAGCCCCGGTGGTCCCCAGAGAGCTGGCGTGCAGCGTGGGCTCTGGCCACGACACGGCCCGATGCATCAGTAGCACTCGTGGCACGTAAATCACAAGACCGAGAGGAGCGGGGAGAAATCACCCATCAGGTGACAGCACCCAGAGGGACCCAGCCCAGGGACTGGACCAGGCTGGGACACCATTAAATAATGTCAGGGCTTGTCCCAGCCTCTGCACAGGGAGGTGGGGAGAGGAGAGGTTCTGGGCGACAGAGATGGGTGCCAGGGTCGGAGGAGGTCAGGCTCGCCTGTGCTGCCTGGGCATCATTATTCCACCCGTTATCTCGCAGACAGCAGGGCCAGGGGCCGGGCTGGATCGACCGGCTCTGCCTTCCTCGTCCCACTAACACGGCGAGCTTTTGGAGCGCAGGGCTGGGGTGGGACAGGCGGCTTCGGGGCAGGGACTGCAGCGGTTCACACACATGGATCCACGCTGGGAAATCGCGGGTGCCAGCAATGGGTATTTACCTTCCTGAAACACCCTGGTGAGGAGGGGGTTCACATGGCGTGTGGGATGATCAGGGAAAGCTCTCGGCTGCCGACTGCATCCAGACCAAATTGTAAGTCAAACCATTCAGGTGAGATTTTTTTTTTTTTTTTTACTTCCTTTGGTTAAACTACTCTGCCCAGGACACTCCGACCCATTAAGCTGAGCTGTAACTAAGCCAGTCCAACCCCCACG
>NW_010420861.1:10303-10706 GCF_000710305.1 Buceros rhinoceros silvestris
CCCCGCTTTTCCCGGCCACTCTAAGGCTGCCTCAGTTTATTTTGGCTTAAGGCCGTTCCCCATCGATTGGCATCCAACCACTCTTGGTAAGTGAGATGGTGTCCATGCGGGATTAGGCCATTCTCACAGGCTGGGTTTAGCGGCGCGCCTGCCTCTCAGCCCAGCTCCTTATGTAAACTGGGCCAGTGTGACTCATGAGCTTTGAACTGGGCTTAAACCCTGCCGTGAGGGCTTGGGCTGTTACAGTTGCCCCCCCAATTCGGCTGGGGGGGACGGTTGTGTTTCTGGTGGGTTGCCACTCGGGGTAGGGGTATGGGTGCCTATTCACAAACCCGTGGCACCGTCACTCCTCTGCCCACAGCGCAGGGGGCAGAAACCCACCCATGTGGGCGTGAGCCAAACG
>NW_010420862.1:0-213 GCF_000710305.1 Buceros rhinoceros silvestris
ACACCTCGGGCTCTGCTAGACCCCTGCTCGACATCTGCTATGGGCTCCCCGGCAGGGGAAGAAAACGCCGTCCCTTGTTGCAAAAGGGACACCCAGACCCCAGGACAAGCCGACAGTACCAGCACGGCCCATGGGGGCAGGTGTAATCCGCCAGATCCCTCGGGGCGGGTGGGGGGAAGCCAGCAGGAGGAGAAGGAGGAGGGAGGAGCGGGG
>NW_010420863.1:0-387 GCF_000710305.1 Buceros rhinoceros silvestris
CTATCGGGTTTGTCTTGCCCAGCAGCGAAAACGTCGCTGCTCTGGGTACGGAGCAACCGAGTGGTTTGGGGGGGAAATCGGAACCTTTCGTGCGTTCTGTGCTGGTCCGTGTCGGGTTGTCCAGTCCAGGAAAGCTGCTCCCAGCGGTTTGGGAATGCGGCGTTTGGATCACGGACAGGCTGCAGCCCCTCAGACTGCTTCTTGGTGATAAAACTGTTTGTTCGTTTAAGTTTATTTTATCTGGGATAGTTCTCCGAGGTCCCTTGCAGTTCATTTGCCTGTGTCTTGTACCCCAGGTCGAACCTGACCTGCCATGGGGCCAGCGATGGGGCGGCTCCCACCTCTCGGGGCAGCCTGCGCCAGGCTCTGCACACCCTCAGCAGCAAC
>NW_010420863.1:433-4247 GCF_000710305.1 Buceros rhinoceros silvestris
GTCTCAGAGCCCCAGGGCCCAACTTGCCCTGCCATGGGGCCAGCGATGGGGCTGCTCCCACCTCTCGGGGCAGCCTGCACCAGGCTCTGCCCACCCTCAGCAGCAACAATCTCTCCCTTCTCTCTGCTCTCCATCTCCCTCTCCCAGCTGAACCATCAGCCCTTGTCCTGTCCCCACAGGCCCATGTAAATATTTTTGCCCTGAAGAGTTCCCAGTGACAGCGATCAGGATACTGGTGCAGAACTGGCTTCTGAAACTCACGACATCGGTGGAGGCGATGTCCCCAGGGCACGTCGGCTGGCCCAGCGGACCAGAACCTTTTCCTCTGCGTGGTGAGTGTTGACAGCAGAGCCTTTTCACGGCGGGAGAAAGAAATTCTTTAATAACAGAAATGAACCAGAATAGCCTCAGTGTTCGCTTTCCCAGCACGGCTTCAAATGAACCAGCAACGCCCCCAGGAGCTTTGTGGCCCCGCTGGAGCTGGAAGAGCCTTTTCACGGCGGGAGAAAGAAATTCTTTAATAACAGAAATGAACCAGAATAGCCTCAGTGTTCGCTTTCCCAGCACGGCTTCAAATGAACCAGCAACGCCCCCAGGAGCTTTGTGGACCCGCTGGAGCTGGAAATGACCCAGCTGGGGCTGTTTTTGTTGCAGGGTACCAAGGCTTTAGCTCCTCCCTTGAGGGTCGGTGCCTCTCTCCTCAGGTCAGACCTGAGAGACCACGGGGCTGCGGTGGCAGCTGCAGAGATGCCGAGAGGAAACCGCTGGGTCTCAGGGTAGTGTTCTCCGGTCTCTGGTGGGGGAGGACACTGAGCTGGCTCCTGGCTTTACCAGCGCTGCGGTGGTAGAGGCTCTGGGGGGGGTGCAGAGGGCACCCGGGCTGCTGCTGGAACAAGCAGCGGGTGCTTGTAGCTGCGCTGGTCTTCTGCCCTTCAAGTGCAGCCAGAGCTTCCTTCTCTCCTGTGCTGGTTGACAACCTCTTCTCTTTCCTGCCCCTCCGGGACCTCACAGAACACGCGCTGAGGAATCGTGTGGTGGCCCAGGAGCTCGGGGAAGGGGGGCTGGAGGAGAGCAGGACAGACCAGCTCGGGCTTCAGCTGGCTGGAGGCCGGAGCTGGGGCAGGGTGAGGGCGGCTGCCTGGCCGCTTGGTGTCAGCTCTCGGACTCGTCGCAGGGTGAGCCTGGGCGCTCCCATCTCCAGGCAGGAGCAGCAGACCCACGTGGGGTGGGATTTTCTCTCCCGCTTCACTCCACGTGCAGCCCGTGGTCAGGGAACCCTCAACGCGTCGTTGACTGGCAGCTTCTACTTCATGTTGTGGTGCAGGAGGGGTAAAAGAAAATCATCTGCTGTAGCTTTACCCGCCTGCTAGAGGGGACAGAGGCTTGTGGAGAAATACCTGAGCTTCCTTGTAACTCCTCTCCTGTTTGGCTTCCTGCCGTTGTTCTTAGGTGAGATTCTTGGAACCGCAATAGCAGAAGACGTTGGGTTAAAGGCACTGAAGATCAGCCAGAGCCGTTTCAGTGGCCGAGGGGCCAAGGCTCGGGGTTAGGAGGGGTTTTCATTCCTGGTTTTCAATTCCCAGAACTCACGTGGAGCTTTATCGGTTTAAAGGAGCGTGACAGGCTGTTTGCTGGGGTCACGCAGACCTGGGAACCCAGAGACCAAACCCCTCCATTGTCTGTGGACATGTTTTCATTTCTCTGTTTCTAGTTCTTTCCCTTTTTAGAGGCAGGATGGCTATGCTGAAGGTTTTGAATCGCTTCATTTCACTCCTGAGTCGTAAATCCACCCAGGAATTGTTTTGTAGTTGATGTAGTTTTTACTCTCCTAGAAGGAAGGAGTCTCTCCTTACAATAACAAACAGTTCTTCCAGCCTTGTGGGCTGAAAGGGGCCACTTCATTTCACCTTCTGCCATCGCGGAGCCAGGACCCCGCTGCTTTTCGGAGGGGCGGGGCCCAGGTGGGGTGTGTTTCCACGGCTGAGTCCAGTGACAGGGAGATTTTCGGTTGTGCTCTTATGTCCTACCACTGGCCAAGCTGTTCCTCCAAGTGCTGGATGTGTTGTGCCACGGCTTTGGCAAGAGCAGAGCAGCAGCCCTTGGGGGAGGCTGTTAAAGCCAACCACGTGCTGGAGGAGCTTGGTGTGAGGTGACCCAGAGAGTCACAGAATCATCCAGCTGGAAAAGACCTTTCAGCTCCTCGGGTTCCCCCGTTCCCCAGCACTACCGGGTCCCCCCTGCCCCCTGTCCCTCAGCAGCACCTGCACACGGCTGGGAAACCCCTCCAGGGATGGGGACTCCACCACTGCCCTGGGCAGCCGGGGACACACCTGCACAACCCCAGCGGGACAGAGATTGTTCCTCAGGGACAACCTCAACCTCCCCTGGCACAACTGGAGGCCGGTTCCTAGGAAGGTACTGGACCTCTTGTGCATGTTTAAACATCACCCATGTCCTGGATTGGAACCCTTCGAACACAACACAGCCAAATCAGGGAGCTGCTGGCCCCGCATGGCTCCCCGCGATTGTGCATGTTTAAACATCACCCATGTCCTGGATTGGAACCCTTCGAACAAACCACAGCCAAATCAGGGAGCTGCTGGCCCCGCCTGGCTCCCCCAGAGCTTCCCAGTTGCAGTGTTGGCTGCTTGACTGTCACTTGAAGTAAACCCCACTGGTTTCATACAACCCCCTGTCATGTATCCTCCCCCTGTTCTTTTACTGAACAGGGAGCATCCCAGCAGGACCGGGGGCTGTCCCGGGCCAGCAGCCGCTTCACGCCCATTGGCTCTGTCGGTTATCAGCATCTGCGCTGGGTTCCTGACAGGAGAAGTCACCCGGCTGGTTCCGGAGGAGGGGTTGTCTCGCCTGACCAATACACAACGTAGGCGACTGCCTCAGCGGTGACTCCACAAGCTCTGCTCATCGGCCGAGGTTTAATCCGTGGTGTTGCAGGCAGAATTAACACCCCAAAGTGTCAAGGGCTGCTCTGGACGAGGAGATTTGCACCTTGTGGAGAGGTGGTGAGCTCAGAGGAAGGAGCTGCCCTGCAGCCACCAGCCGTTAACCAGCTGGATCTTGTCCCTCGGGACCCTTCTCTGTGATCAGTCTGGGTGTCCTCTGTCCCTCGGTGCCTGTCCCTGGCTCCTCCTCCTCATCCTGCAGACAGTTCTTCTGAGCTTACCATCCATCCTGGCATTGCCCAGACTTTATCCCCAGGTCTTTTTTTTTATTTGTTTGCTTGTTTTCCACCTGGATCCCACAACTTCATGTCAGAATTAAGAGCACAGAATCTACTGCGCTGTTTCCTGAGGGAGGGTGAATCCCTCCATGTGTCCACTCACCCCTGGTGCTCCTCCCCTCTGGGACACCCCTGTGAACAAAGAGCTTGTGGGGTGCCACGATGCTGCAAAAAGGCTTTTCCCTAATCTCCTCCTCAGGTGTGCTGGAGACACGAAGCTACAGAGGGGAAGTCAGTCCCGAAGGCTGAGCGTCGGACACAGCCCGAAGCGGTAGGTAACGCCCAGAACTGAACACGAGTCTCTCTGGGGCTGCTGCCTCACCCCCCGGTACTGCTGCCCGAGGCCGGGACATGTGGCTGTGCCAGGGCAGAGATCAGGCAGCGTCTGGGCAGACATCGGCTGCTCCATCGTGCTGCCACGTGCAAGTTTTTCTGTCTTTTCCCTTTGCTGCCACCAACCCTGAGTCTCTTCCAGTCCCTGCAAGAGCATGCTCACGGCTGCAAGTCCAGGGGCTCCTTCTCAGTCATCCTCTGTGTGCGCAGGGACACTCGGTTGGTGGAACCTCCCAGGCT
>NW_010420863.1:4374-5627 GCF_000710305.1 Buceros rhinoceros silvestris
CTGCTGTTGCCTGGGCTCTGTGCAGCCCCCGAGCTTACGTAGGAAACCAGGCTGGAACCCCTTGTTTACTCTGTGATCCCAGTGTGACCCAGCGGGTCCTCGCCACGCTCTCTGGGGGACACTGTGGTTGAGGGAGGGGGGAATTTGAGTTCCCTGAGGAGCACCGGGCAGGGGTCACGTCTGTGCTCTCAGCAGCCTGGCTTGACCCTCCCTCCTCAGCTCGACGTCCTCTGGCCACCGCTCGTGCAGCGCATGGAACAGCCTTGGCTTCATCGGTGGCTCCAGGCATGTCCCTGAGCACCGGCTGTGATTTCCTCGCTTGGTGACTGGGGACGCCCCGGCGGTGGGGACACCTCTCTGAGCGGGCAGCTGGTGAAGGCGGGGGCCAGACTTCAGGACGCCTTCTGCTGCTCTCCTTCCAGAGTCGCTGGTTTATACTCTCTGCGCTCACTTTTGTATTTCCTTTCGGAGACACCTCTTGCATGTTGTAAAGTCTGTAAATCTGGGATGGTTCTAGAAATCTCAGAGCCATCCCAACACCCCCGTGGTCTCTGGATGAAAAATTCCTGTAACGTGAGAAGATCCACTTGCCCCTGCCTCGCCGTGTCGATTCACTCATCTCTGGAGTCAGAGCTGGGTGGGTTCAGGCTCAAAAAATCCATCAACGTCCCATTTGGGAACCTAAAAATACCAGGAGAGCCAGCGGTGGGTTTGGGGGTGTCACCCGGGGTCGAGATGTCGGATGTTTGGTTGTGCTGCGGGTTTGGTGAGGGCCGGAGGGGAACAGTCGCCTGCTCTGGACTGGGCAGGATCTGCCCTCCCGGGGGGCTGTGGGGAGGAGGGGACCCGGCAGCCCTGAGGCTGGGGTGTCAGGGGGGGCTTTGCTGTGCTTTGGCAGCTGCTGCGGAGGGTGATGAGGATGAGGAGAGTTACCCCAAGAGCTGCAACACCAGTTACTCCCAGTTGCCCTGGTGGTCCCCACAGTGGGTTCCCCTTTCCTCCAGACTCCGTGTGTTCTCTTTTGGGCTGGGAACCACTGGAGTATCTCACTGGTGGATTCGTTGAGTCCCTGTTCATGGTTCCCGTCCAGAACTGAGCATTTTGGGTCTGTCTGTTTTGTCAATATTGTTCCTTTTTTTTTTGTTTCTCCACCACATGCTTGGGAGCCACTGGGAGCCACTGGGAGCTGCCAAGGCCAATCCCACAGCCCAGCAGCGCTGCTGTGTCTTTCCCAGCCCCGGTACCCAGCAGAG
>NW_010420863.1:5847-6195 GCF_000710305.1 Buceros rhinoceros silvestris
CTGGCTCCCGCCTTCTCCCCCGCTGCAGAATGGAAGGTTCTGGTGATGGCTTTAAGCTCCTTTGCCCAGGCAGGGGGTGCTGAGGAACCAGCAGTCACAGCTCCCCTCAGCCCACTCCCCGCACCATCCGACGGGTGTTCCATCACCTCGGGCGAGACGGCATCGCCGTGACGTGGCATTCCCAGGCTGTTGCCTACGTCTCCCCGGTGACAGTTGACGTCTGCTGCTTCTTGCCGTGTCTCCTGTGTGTGGGCGGAAGGTTTATCCTCCTCGCTGTGGTTGGGGACCAGCCTCTGCTCCGGGGCTGGGCCACGCACACGCTTGTACCACCGGTGTGGACTGCTGAGG
>NW_010420863.1:6370-6740 GCF_000710305.1 Buceros rhinoceros silvestris
AGGGAGGGACGAGGGGACAACAGGACCCAGGGTTGGGACCATCCTGTAATGCCCTGTGGATCCCCCACTGCCTCGGGGATGGAGCCGGTGCTTACCTCATCCCCTGGCTGTATCTGCAGGAGGAAGAGGAGGAGGAGGAGGCGGAGGGAGGGCTGGCAGGCGATGATGAGAGGATTACTTGCAGCCAGCCAGGAATGAGCCCTGCAGCTCCTCTCTCGGAGCTGGGGGGGAGGCGGGGGAGGGATAATTTAGACGCAGGAGGCTGGGAAATGATTTAATGAGGCCACGGAGCTGCTCTCCCCTGGGCAGCAGCCCACCAGCTTCCTCCCGGGCTCGGGGCTCCCCCGTTCCTCCCACGAGCGTGGACAGG
>NW_010420863.1:6853-7202 GCF_000710305.1 Buceros rhinoceros silvestris
CGGGCTCGGGGCGCCCCCGCTCCTCCCCCGAGCGTGGACAGGGCTCAAGCGCGCAAGTGGGTCAGCACCGGCTTATTTCAGCTGTGGTCCAGCCCTCTCCGCAACAGCGCCAGGATGCACCTGCAGCTGATCCCCGCGGGAGCTTGCGGTGCTGGGGCTGCGTGTGCGACGGTGGCGAGAAGCTGTTGAGATGCTGGTCAGACCCGGCCAGTTGGACCAGCTCTGGGGCTGGGCTGGGGACACGGCTCCTAGGGCTGGGAATCACACTCCAGGGGTTGGGTTCCCCCTCCTGGGGTGGGGAACCCCCCTTCTGGGGCTGGCAGCCCCACTCCAGGGGCTGGGAGTGGGG
>NW_010420863.1:7371-7669 GCF_000710305.1 Buceros rhinoceros silvestris
AGGTGATGTGGGTCACATGCCCAGCATCGATTTTCCTTCTGGTACGAATCCCTTGTACCAGCCCAGGGCCCAGCAAACCAGCACTGCCCTGGTAGCCCTTCCACCAGTCCTCCCAGTCTGGCAGCGTCCCACCCGGTACGTGGGGGTCACCGTAACCCTCCCAGCCCAGCCCATGTGCCAGAGCCACCCCTGCCCCATGGCTCCTAAAGCCCTTCCAGGTTCCCGGAGCCCCAGCACAATCATTCCACCACAACCCACACGCTTCCGCGACATCTGGGGGCGGCGGGCGATGGCCGCG
>NW_010420863.1:7826-8171 GCF_000710305.1 Buceros rhinoceros silvestris
CGCTGATCAGACCCTTTCCAGGACACCCAGAAAAAATAGGATTTAAAAAAAAATTTTTAAGCTGATTTGGAGAAAGCTGCTCCAGTGGCCAAGGGGTCGCAGTAAAACACGCTGTCTCGCTTGCCCCTTGCGCTGTGAGCGACACGCGGGCGTGGGTTGGGGTTAAATCCGCCTGTGGGGCTACAGATGGGGGGCTCTGTCTCCTCTCTCCCAGTCAGAGCTGCCAGCTTAGAGCCCCGCTGACATTGTTCAGGTTGGGTTCATTTTTTTCCCCCGCTGATCCCCTTTCCAGGATCAAACCCCTGCGAGAGGCTCCAGTGGATTGGGCCCTGCGCCCCTGCTTGG
>NW_010420863.1:8425-8698 GCF_000710305.1 Buceros rhinoceros silvestris
TGGCTGTAATCCTATTTATCCTACTTAAGACAAAAACCCCAGCGTGAGCTCGACAAGGCACCTCCCCTCGCCTTGATGATGCTTCAAGACTTTAATTCCCCCCAGCCCCGGCCACAGCCCCAGCCAGGCAGGTTTTGCAATGTGACTCCATCGACTTTCCTCCGAAAGAGCCTGTGAAAGGGTTGGGAGCCTCAGTCGTGCTCTGGCAGGACTTGGATCTCCTCCCCAGCCCTGCACTGGGCTCCCCATCCATCATGGCAGGTCTTGCTCCTC
>NW_010420863.1:9005-9347 GCF_000710305.1 Buceros rhinoceros silvestris
CTGCGGCTCCCCCAGCCCCTGGGGGTCCCAGACCCCATCCCCATGAATGAACCGAAGCTGCTCCCGGCAGTGCCCAGCTCCGGAACCACGTGCCCACCCCCTGCCCACCCTGACGCCGGAGAGCGGGGAGACCCGGGGCTCAGGGGGAAGGTGGCTGCGCAGTGGCAGCGGGGAGTGCGACCCACTCCTTCTGCAAGCTGTCAGGGGGATTTTGTGAGCATCGCCCAGGGGAGCAGCTGCCCCAGGTGGGCTCTGGGTGGGGGCCACACACACACGGCGAGCACAACCAACCAGCGCCATCACAGAACCCGTGTTTATGGGGCGACCGAGTCAGCCCGGTGC
>NW_010420863.1:9533-9884 GCF_000710305.1 Buceros rhinoceros silvestris
CGACGGCACGGTGGGGATGGGGCGGGATGCGGAGCAGCGCTGGCAGGCAAAGGGGTTCACCAGGGGGCCAGCGAATCGTACAGAGACTCCCCCCAACAAGGCCCATCTAGTGCCCCCCAGGGACCAGCCAGTGAGAAGCAATGGGACCACTTTGGGTGCAGAGGGCGTTGCGCGTCCAGCATGGCCACAGGGAGCAGGGTGACGGCGCTGCGAGGTCTCATGGTTGGTTCCACTGGTTGGTTCCTTCACGTGTTTCTTCCCCAAGGTGCTAACCCCCCCCTTCCCTTCTGCTTCAGGCTGCCCCTGGGCAAACCAGCTGGGGGGGGGCTGGTGGAAACCCACACCCCCACC
>NW_010420863.1:10312-10518 GCF_000710305.1 Buceros rhinoceros silvestris
GTTGTGGCAGTGGCTGGGAAGATGCGGTTGGCTGCCGGCCATGCCGGGGTCCCTGCCCAGTCACTTGCTCTGGCCACGGTCCCTCCCGTGGGGGACTGTCTCATGTCCCCAGCTGCTCCTCGGCCCCCTCAGCACCAGCCTTTTAGGAGAGTGGCCCTGCGGAGGGGGATGCTGGGATGCAGCAGGCGGGATGAGACCCAGGACGG
>NW_010420864.1:0-405 GCF_000710305.1 Buceros rhinoceros silvestris
GCTGGTGGTGGAGCACCTTCGTGGCATCACGGTCCTCTCTCCCCTCCCCAGTTCTCCTCCCAATCCTCCTGCTGGCGCCTCTCCTGAGCGCCAAGAGGTTCCCCAGTTTCCCCGAGTATTGTCTCCACGACCAGGACTACAAGGACCTGCTGGAGGTCGTCAAACATGGGCTGGGCCGCGCCACCCGCCCGGCGAGAGTGGTCATCGTCGGGGCAGGCATCAGCGGGCTGACGGCCGCGAAGCTGCTCCGAGATGCTGGCCACAAGGTGAGGTCCCCCAGGACCGCCAGCGCCGCTGGGGCGCAAAGGTTTTTCTGGCATGGAGCGGGAGGAAGAACGGCGATGGGGCGGCTCCCGGCGGCGGGGGGGAGGGGGGAGGAGGAGCCATTGGGCGCCGGGGGGTTTA
>NW_010420864.1:874-1585 GCF_000710305.1 Buceros rhinoceros silvestris
TTTCAACACTCTGTTGACCATCCCATGGTGCTGGTCAAAGCTCAAAGCCACGAGTCTCCTAGGTGGGAAGGGACAGGCTGGCACCTTCCCTCGGATGTTTTCCGAGCTCTCGGCGCTCTCCTTCCAGCCCAGGGAGTGGCTGAACCAACACCAGGACCTTCTCATCAGAGAGGAGGTGCCCAAACGTGACACAGACCTTTGGAATGCCCTGTGGGTCTATGTGGAGGGGGTTGAATCTAGAGATGGTTCATTCGCCAACTGGAGGGGACCCGTCCCACCCCACGGGCCACAAACGCGGCTCTGCGGGTGGTTGGCTCCGAAGGGCCATGGCCCAAACGTCTGTCAGCTCCACCCTGGTTTCAGGTGGAGGTTCTGGAAGCGAGCGATCGGGTTGGGGGTCGTGTCAGGACGTACCGACCGAAGGACCAGAGCTGGTACGCAGAGCTGGGAGCCATGCGCCTGCCGCGAAAGCACAGGTAAGGCCCTTCGCCGGCCGTGGGGGGCCGAGGAACTAGCTGGTTTGGGGCAGCAAGGGAGGCATGGGGCTGAGGACACGGGTGTGGGCTCGGCACAGCAGGAGGATGGAGCTGCCTGACCCACCTCACCCCCTGAAGCTGCAGAAAAGGGACAAAACCACCCGTGTCATCACCAGTGGTTTGGAAGGCACAAGCACCCGTTGCTTCTCCGGCAGTTTTCACACCCTTCCCCCAG
>NW_010420864.1:1928-3363 GCF_000710305.1 Buceros rhinoceros silvestris
GGGGCCCAAACTGGATCCAGCACTCATGGGGGTCCCTCCCCAGTGCCCCCAGTGCCGGGGGACCATCCCTGCCCTGCTCCTGCTGCCCACCTCAGGGCTGGCACAAGCCAGAGGCCATTGACCTTCTTGGCCAGCAGCTCTACCCTCCCCCCAAACTGGCTGAGGGACCCCCGATCCCCTTGTTCAATCATTGGTAAAGATTGAGAAGAACAGGCCCACCACCAAGCCCTGGGGACAACAGTGACCAGCTACCACCACAGCCAATGGGAAAATGTCCTTTTACGCTTCCAATGTGCTGAGGACAGAGTTGGGGGACGTCCGTGGGCGCCAGTCTCCACGCGCTTGCCTCCTCTCCAGGCTGGTCCACGAGTTCCTCAAGCAGTTCAAGCTGAAGCTCCACCCCTTCGTCCAGACGCACAACAAGACCTGGTATGTGCTGAACGGCGTGCGGGCGAGAGCCGAGGAGGTGGCCAGGAACCCCGACATCCTGAACTATGCCGTGGAACCGTCCGAGAAAGGCAAGAGCGCCCAGCAGCTCTTCACGGAGACGCTGCGCAAGGTATGAGCCCACGGGGAAGGGCTGGGGCCTCCCGGCCACGCTGCTCCTCCTGGAGACTTCGAGGCTGTGGTGGACCCTCACCCACATGATGGGTTGAGGAAGACTCAACCACGTGGTGCTGAGGAACATGGGGTCAATGGTTGGACTCAGTGACCTTAAAGGTCTTCTCCAACCCAAAGGGTTGTGTGACTACCAGCTCCAGGGGTCAACCCTCCCCAGGATGGAATATTCCAGATGAATCTGAGTGGGATTCAGGGCAAGACATTGGGAACCACGGTTTTCCTCAAGAATATTGTTCCCTTTCCAGGCTTTCGAGACGTTCCAGGCCTCAGACTGCAAAGAGTATCTACGAACTTATGACTCCTTCTCCACCAAGGTGAAGGGTTGGGGCTTGGTGGCGGGTTTAACCCCCCCATGACTTGGGGGAGGGTCGGGGTCACTTTGTTCCTGCTCTGTCTGGATGCCTCAACGCTGCCTTGCCAAGAAAGTTACCCCAAGGGGGGCGGCTCGAGCAGCCACGGCAGCTAGAAAGAGGAGAAAAGCTGTGAAGATGCTCTGGAGGTTCATCTGGATTCTCCACATTCCTCCGTCGTGGGTCTCTTGGTCATTCATGATGAGTTCTCGAGCAATGGTTGGATCCAGGGAGGGATCCACCGGCTTTTCCGTGTGATCTGGCAGTCTCAGGGTGGGCATCTGGAGCCACCAACCCCACGTTCAACCACCTCCAGAACTTCCACCCTGCGAAAACAGAGGAGATGTTGGTCTCCTGTGAGAAGCCACATGAAAACCTGCCCTCTGGCCCGGGGTTTGAGCAGCTCAGGAGCAGCGAGGAGGCAGCGGGGCGCGGTGCGGGGCTCGGGCTGGAGGGGGGACACA
>NW_010420864.1:3542-3906 GCF_000710305.1 Buceros rhinoceros silvestris
GAGTATTTGATCAAGAGAGGGAACCTGAGCCGCGGAGCGGTGGACATGATCGGCGACATCATGAACGAGGACTCAGGGTTCTTCCTCTCCTTCCTCTTCTCGCTGTGGCACTTCGACGTCTTCCCGAACGAGACGTAAGACCCCAGCGTGTGGCGCTGCACCGCGACAGGACGTGGGGGTCGCTCCCCAAGGGCCACCACGCTCCAGGGGAAGGTTCTAGATCCAGACCCGCTCATTGGGTTTAGCTCTCCTAAAGCCCAACGTCCTCCCCTCACCTCCAGCTGCTTCTTCTCAGGTTTGACGCCATCACCGGTGGCTTCGACCAGCTCCCCGACACCTTCCGGAACACGCTGCCCAACATCCT
>NW_010420864.1:4132-4449 GCF_000710305.1 Buceros rhinoceros silvestris
GTGGCTTCGACCAGCTCCCCGAAGCCTTCCGGAACGCGCTGCCCAACGTCATCCGCCTCAACAGCACAGTGGAGGCCATCACCACCAAGGGCGGCCAGGTTCGGGTGTCCTACCGCACGCCAGAGAGACGGGAGACGGCGCTGGCCGATTACGTCCTGGTCACCACCACCACCAGAGCCACTCGGCACATCCGGTTCCAGCCCCAGCTCTCCCTGCCCAAGCTCCATGCCCTGCGCTCCATGCACTACGCCAGCGCCACCAAGATCTTCCTGGCTTGCACCGAGAGGTTCTGGGAGAAGGACGGCATCTACGGCGGC
>NW_010420864.1:4633-4948 GCF_000710305.1 Buceros rhinoceros silvestris
CTACTACCCCAGCTACAACTTCTCCAGCGGGGTGGGCGTCCTCCTGGTGTCCTACACCTGGAACGACGACGCCGATTTCTTCCTGCCCCTCCCCGAGGAGAAGCTCCTGGACATGGTCTTCCAGGACCTGGCGGGGGGGGCGCCCCAGGGAGGGGCGCCCGCCATGGGGGCATTTGCCGCCTTCACCCCCTACCAGTTCACCGACTATGCCCACGTGCTCTTCCAGCATGAGGGGAGGGTCCACTTCGCCGGAGAACACACGGCTCAGCCCCACGGCTGGATCGACACTGCCCTGAAATCGGCTGGTCGGGCGGG
>NW_010420864.1:5074-6340 GCF_000710305.1 Buceros rhinoceros silvestris
GCCGGAGAACACCCGGCTCAGCCCCACGGCTTGATCGACACTGCCATGAAATCGGCTGTCAGGGCTGCCAGCAACATCCACAATGACAGTGGCAACTCCCTCCACCACAGCGAGGTCCACCACCAGCACGACGAGGTCCACCACCAGCACAATGAGGTCCACCACCAGCACAGCAAGGTCCACCGTGATGGCGGCAATGTCCCTCATGATGGTGGCAACATTCTTGAAGAGGGTGGCAACATCCCCTGTGATGGTGATATCCATCACCATGGCAATGTCCACCATGGTGGCAGTGTCCACCACCGTGGCGAGGTCCGCCATGATGGTGGCGGCACCCAGGTGGCCATCGAGGAGGGGGATTGGGAGCATCCGGGGAGTTTCGTGCCGAAGGAAGAGCTCTGAGCCCAGCGCCCAGGGCGGAGCTAGCTGGGTGCCACCAGAACGGTGTGAAGGTGCTTTTGGTGGTGGTGGTGGTGGTGGAAATCTCTTTCTTCAGAAGGACATCTGATAGTCATCAGACAGGACCGACAGCTATGGGGTTCAGCGCTCAACAAGCAGCAAAAAGTAATGTCCAGGTCAGTCCGATGACCTTTGAGTTGCCCCAGCTAGGCCGCGGCCGTAATTCCCCGTTGTTTTATGTGCAAAGAACCTCAGGAGGTGACTAAGGTGGAATAAAGGTGGAGGCGTCTCCGCTCCTGGTGTCTGAGATGCCTCCGTCTCTCCGCGGAGAGAAGCGTCGTCGCATATAAACCATCTCCTCCTCACCCAGAAAGTCGCTGCCCATCAGGTGGGGCTTCCTGGGGGAGGCAGGACTCAGTGCTGCGGGGTCACCCTCTCCTTGGTGTCCTCCAAAGCCCCCCGGGGAACCTGAGATCTCCACAGCCCCCCCCCGACCCACCTCCATCCAGCGGAGCTCAAAGCACCAAGTTGTGGAGATAGACAGTCCCAGCGGGAGCAGGACAGGGATGGTCCCCCGGCACTGGGGGCACTGGGGAGGGACCCCTGCGAGTGCTGGGTCCAGTTTGGGCGCCTCCCTGTAAGAAGGAGCTGGAGGGGGTGGAACATGTCCAGGGAAGGGTCTGGAGAAGTTGGGGAAGGGTCTGGAGAAGGTCTGAGCAGCACCTGGGGTCCCCGGGGGGTTGAGCTGGAGCCCAGGAGGCTCTGGGTAGACCTTCTGGCCCTGCAGAGCCCCCAGGCAGGAGGTTGGGCTCCGGGTTGGGGGTGGGTCTGGCTCCTGCCCCTGTGCTGGTCACAGAGGGACCCGCC
>NW_010420864.1:6460-7953 GCF_000710305.1 Buceros rhinoceros silvestris
CCGTTTCTGTCCCGTTGGGGTTGTCCCAGCCTGGCCCAGGCTGCCCAGGGCAGTGGGGGAGCCCCCGTCCCTGGGGGGGTTTCCCAGCCAGGTCCAGGTGGTGCTGGATTGGGTTGGTGGTTACTGGGTGGTACTGCGGGCAGAGGAGGAGCTCAAAGGTCTTCTCCAACCCCAATGGCATCCTTTGGACATTCCCATGGGTCCTTTGGACCTAAAATGACTTTTCCATGGGCCCTCTGGACCTTCTCAAGGGTCCTTTGGACCTTCCTCCGTCCCTGGGTGGGCTCGAACCACCAACCTCTCGGTTAACGGCCGAACGCGCTGACCAATTGCGCCACAGAGACCTGCCTAGGGGCCTCAAATTCCCCCCAAATGGGGCTGATGTCCCATCTCTGGAGGGTCACCAGCTGAAGATGGCCCAGGGAGGACTTTGCACCAGTGTCACCAGTTGAAGGTGACACCGGGGAGGATTTCGGGGGTGAGTTGTGGGAATTGTGATAAAAAAACAGAGAAATGGCCCAAAAAAAGGGCTCATCTGGGATTTGAACCCAGGATCTCTCAAACCCTAAGCAAGAACCATACCCCTAGACCAACGAGCCAGGGGCAACCACCCTCCTCCTCCTCACCCTCAGCCATGGGGTTGCAGCTCCTGACCTTGGCAGGGGGAAAATTTGGTGATTTTATGCCAAACTGAACTGTAGAATTGGCCAAATTGCCCGAAATTTGGATCAAATCGGAACTAGAATTTGGGTCAAATTTGCACTAAAATTGAGGCCAAATTGGTGTCCAAATTGGTGCCTTGTTGGTGTATTTTTCTAGCAGAAATTAGAACTATGAAAATATGCTACTCTCTCTGGGAAACTTAGCAGCCGAAACCCAGCTGCAGTGTTATCGTGTGGGAAATACTATCTCTACCAGCCTTGTTTGATTAGCTCTAACCAAAATACTCACCACGTGGGGACTAACCCCTTTTATCCAACTATAGTGCTTTAAGAGATGTGTGCTGTCTGTGTAACAGAGACACTATCCAATCACCATGTAGCTAGTCGAGTGGACAAGAGTCTATAAATTGGGATGTATTGTAAACAATAAACGGGTCTCGGTACACACCATATTGGCGTTTGAGCGATTCGTTCCTGCTTCAGCGATGGGCCTGTTCCGTGAGGTCGCAACAGTGCCTAAGTTTAGGTCAAACTGGAGCCAAAATTGGCCAAATTGCCCAAAATTTAGGTCGAATTTGAACTAGAATTTGGGTCAAATTTGCGCTGAAATTGAGGCCAAACTGGCTCCAAATTGGCGCCAAAATTGTGGCCCAAGAATTGCCTTCCCCGGGGAGGGGCCGAGTTGGGGTTGGGGGAGAAGCACAACCAGCCCCTGATGTTCTGCTGGAGGGTTGAGTTGGGTTGGGATGGGTTGGGATGGGTTGGGTTGGGTTGGGCTGGGTGCGTTGGGTTGGGATTGGATGTGTTGGATTGGGTTGGGTTGGGATGAGT
>NW_010420865.1:0-269 GCF_000710305.1 Buceros rhinoceros silvestris
AAAAATAGCCCTGAAATGATTAAAAAGTCTCAAAACATGGAACGAGGACTGCAAAATCCAAAACTGCCCAAAGTACAGAAACACCGAACGCAAAAAAATATTCTAAAACATGAAACATGAAAAAACAACTCACAGCAAATAATAAAAAGCCCCCAAACTGCATAAAAAAGCCCCAAAATTAAAAAAGCCCCCAAAAGGCCCCAAACCAGGACAAAACTTCCCCAAACTAACAAGCCCCAAAACATGTAAAACCTCTAAAATAATTTAAA
>NW_010420866.1:0-332 GCF_000710305.1 Buceros rhinoceros silvestris
GCCCAGGGTCTGTGCCAGGCTGGGACACAGCCACATCCCAGTCCCCGCGTTCCTCGAGGGACCTCAGACAGGATGAGCGCACTGTGCCAGTACAACCCTCTCACTCTGCTCCCTCCTGCTCGCAGCCACCTCTAACCTGGACCTCGAGAGCAAGAAGACCACCCACACCAAGCTGTCATGGCAGTGGAGCAGCTGCACCAGGAGGCTCAGCTCAACCTCCAGAGCCTGCTGCAAGGTAGCGGGGCCAGAGGGGCCGGCAGTGGCATGGGCGAGGGTGGCAGGGATGGGTGAACAGCGAGGTCTTCTCCCTCATCCAAGCCTCTCCTCGGAAC
>NW_010420866.1:551-955 GCF_000710305.1 Buceros rhinoceros silvestris
CCGGGGGGGCCCCTGCCTGATGCAGCCCCTCTCTGATCTCGGCTCCTGCTGACCCGTCTAACCAGATCAGCGTGGCTGCTGATGTGGTTTCCTTCCAGCCGCCCCGTAGCTGCAGCTCGGATGCCGTGCAGCACCGATGAGATCAGCAGCCCGGCCCTCCCGGCTTGTAATCTCGTTAAGTCAGCCCAAGCAGGCCTGGTTTCCGTCGGGCCGTAATGACCAGCATTAATTAGCTGAACAATCACAGGATGGGGAGACACTGAGTTTCCTCCTGGCTGTCCCCAGCGGGGATCTGCTTCCCGGTGGGACCCCAGGAGGAGCGAGGTGGGGTGCCGGGGACCCTGTGCTGCCTCATCTTCCCCCGCAGCCCTGGCGTTCCTCCTCGGGGGTCCCTTCCCGGCTGG
>NW_010420867.1:0-400 GCF_000710305.1 Buceros rhinoceros silvestris
CCTGTTCACTCGGTGCTTCACTTGCACCTGCCGTGCTGCCTACCGGGGCCGGTGCCGTTTGTATTCTCTCGGGTAAAGCACTCTCGCCTCCCTGATAAAGAATAACGAAGAGAGCCGGCAGTGTGCCCAAGAAGGCCAACGGCATCCTGGCTTGTATCAGCAACAGTGTGGCCAGCAGGAGCAGGGAAGTGATTGTCCCCCAGTACTCAGCACTGGTGAGGCCACACCTTGAGTACTGTGTCCGGTTTTGGGTCTCTCACTTTAAGAAGGACGTTGAGGTGCTGGAGCGGGTTCAGGGAAGGGCAATGAAACTAGCGAAGAGTTTGGAGAACTTGTCTTATGAGGAGCGGCTGAGGGAACTGGGAATGTTTGGTCTGGAGAAGAGGAGGGGGAGGGAAGA
>NW_010420867.1:643-3129 GCF_000710305.1 Buceros rhinoceros silvestris
TTCCCAGCCGTGTGGAGGTGGTGCTGAGGGCCAGGGGTCAGAGGGGACCTGGCAGTGCTGGGGGAACGGGGGCACTGGAGGAGCTGAAAGGGCTCTTCCAGCCCAAAGGGTTCTGTGACTCCACGATTCTGTAACAGTCACTTTGCTGAGCCAGGCATGTGCGGGGTGTGGGCAGCCAGATGCTGTCCCTCACTGTCCCAAACACGAACAATCTGAACCTGACTCTATTCTGATGGTCATAGTTTACTTGGGGAGCAGGCGGAAGCTGTTAGACTGTATATCCCCATCCGCTAAGCTGAAAAGCTGAGCTGCATCTGCACCTCCGCAGCATTTCTGTAGAAATAGGGACGTGGGAGTTGGTTTTGTGGCGTGTGAATTGGTACCAGCTCTGCTCTGTCTCTGCACACAGAGGTGGATGCTCTCACGAAGGAGCTGGAGGACTTCGAGCTAAAGAAAGCTGCAGCCCGCGCTGTGACGGGGGTGCTGGCCTCCCACCCCAACAGCACCGACGTGCACATCATTAACCTCTCGCTGACCTTCCATGGCCAGGAGCTGCTGAGTGACACAAAACTCGAGCTGAACTCCGGCAGACGCTACGGCCTGATTGGGCTCAACGGCATCGGTAAGCGGTGGGGCCGACATGGGGCTCCCGGGGGCTCGGCGAGGGGCCGCACTCCCGAGAAGCTGGTGCGGCATCGGTAAGCGGTGGGGCAGCCATGGGGCTCCCGGGGGCTCGGCGAGGTGCCGCACTCCTGAGAAGCTGGTGGCGGTGCTGGAGACCTGAAGGAAGGCTGTCAGGCACGGCTGAGGCTCGGCGGATTCTGCTCCCCAGTGTCCTGCCCAGGAAGGGGGATTGCTGGGGTTGCTGCTGGGAGGATGAGGTTGCGTTCTGGCTCCGGACTGAGCATTTGAGCTGCTTTCTGTCTGATTCCTGTCCGCAGGGTTGCTTCAGCCGTGTCGGTAAAGCCAGCGCTGAGGCTGTTGGTCAGAGAACCCGCAGTGTGGAGGAGCAGGGGGTGGGTGGTTTGGCCTGAATGGGAAACCGCTGGAGCAGGCGACACTGCTCCGGGGGAGGTGCAGAGCACGGGTGTAAGTAAGGCACAGCTAGTGCGAGTGACCAGTGGGGTCACCCTCAGAGAACCTGCAGGTCTCCAGTGATGAGAGTGTCACCTTCCTCTCTGCAGAAGCCCTCAGAGTCTGGGGTCCAGGTAGCAGATGTCAGGCCTGGTCAGACAGCAGGAGGGATAAAGTTCCCTGTGTCCAGGCAAGGGCTGAACCGTGGGGGTTTCCAAGGAGCTGCTTGGTGTCTCAGTCCAGTCCTCGGGGCAGGGAGCTGTAGCTGGGAGGGCAGCCAGTGTGGTGTGACAACAGGCTCTGCTGCCTCCCTCGTTCTTCCGGCCTCTTGGGCAAGACATTCCCAAGGACTTTCCAGGGCTGGAAAGGGAGGGAATCAGTGGGATCCGGCTGCATCTCCTCCGTGCCTCTGTGACGTTGTATCCGACTGTTAACCATGGCATGTCTCTGCGCACAGGGAAATCCATGCTGCTGTCAGCCATCGGGAAGCGAGAAGTGCCCATCCCAGAGCACATCGACATCTACCACCTGACCCGCGAGATGCCTCCCAGCGACAAGACCCCTCTGCAGTGCGTGATGGAGGTGGACACAGAGAGGGCCATGTTAGAGCGGGAGGCAGAGCGTCTGGCTCATGAAGATGGTAAAGCACCTCGAGGTCCCTGTGGGCAAGGGACATTTCCATTTTCCTCCCCTCCGAAAAAAAGGCCTTATCTGGGCGCCTTGGCAGCATTTTTCTGTGTTACAGTACCTATTCCCCCTAGGTACCCTGCACTAGTTGAGCAGTCCCGTGGGATTACGCATCTTTGGACGGAATTATTCCATGCAGCTTCTTAGGAAGCGTCTTGGGCTGGGGAACGGAGGGGCTGGGCAGGGGTGAAGCAGGAGGACTGGGAGCTCTCCCAGCCGTCCGCAGGCACAGCTGGGAGCCCTGCGCTGGTAACAGTGCTGACAGACGGGCTCTCTTTCAGCGGAGTGCGAGAAGCTCTTGGAGTTATACGAGCGTCTGGAGGAGCTGGATGCCGACAAGGCAGAAGCACGGGCCTCACGTATCCTTCACGGCTTGGGGTTCACACCAGCCATGCAGAGGAAGAAGCTGAAGGACTTCAGTGGTGGCTGGCGGATGAGGGTGGCTCTTGCCAGGTGAGTGGAACTCTGCTGCTGCCCCCTGGGAGAACCCCTGCCCCCTCCCCACGCTGAGAGCCCCTTACACAGTGCTCAGAGCAGAGCTGAGCGTTCACTCCGCACTGTCACCTCCTCTGTCCTCCCAGAGCCCTCTTCATCCGGCCTTTCATGCTGCTGCTCGATGAGCCCACAAACCACCTGGACCTGGATGCTTGTGTGTGGTTGGAGGAAGAGCTGAAAACGGAAGCAGGAAGGAGGCTGCTGCTTTTGAGGGTTGGGCTTTTCCGCCG